>NW_026634307.1:0-2864 GCF_024868665.1 Triplophysa rosa | reverse complement strand
CAGGACTAGATGAAATTTACAGAAATGCTTGTCTCTTCTGTGTTTGTCTATTCTTTAGTCTCTCTAGTATATTGCAAAGATATCTGCTTATGATAATTAAAAATATTGATTAAAATGTAATATTAAAATATTGGCGTTAATATTAATTTTATGTAGTAGGCCTATATAATCAGATACAAAGTAACTAAGTAACTAACTACTTGAGAAGTTTTTTCATTGCATACTTTTTTACTTTTACTCAAGTAATTTTTAAAATAGTGACTTTTACTTTTACTTGAGTAACAATTTCTCTAGTTACTTGTACTTTTACTTCAGTAAAGATTTTGGCTACTCTACCCACCTCTGCAAATGCCTTACTTTGTGTTGAGTAGAACAAGGAAAGAAATGTATACAGGTTTGAGGGTGAGTAAATGATGACAGAATTTTCATTTGGGCGAACTATCACTTGAATTTATAGTTTATGCGTTCTTCATTTGTTATTTGTAGTGTTGGTAGTTCTGGAATGTTAAAATGTACTCACTGTTAACTTTTTTTATTTTATATTTCTAAGAAACTGCAAGTTTAATATAAAAGTTGTAATTTAAAAATATTTAATGTTTACTTTTATTTTTCTTTCTAAAGAATGGGTAACTGCAAGTTTAAAATACTTAAGCCTTTGTTTATCTGCTTTTTTTCTTTATCGATTTGAATTTTTTTGTTGGCCATTTAAACGTTCATATTCATTATTGCAATAAATGTGCTGAATACACACTTTTAACTAACAAACATGGTCTATTTTCTTGTCTGTGTAAGCATTGTGGTTTTTGTTTGCTATGCATTCAAATTAAATTAATGCACATTTTAAGTCACTGTTATTGCTTTTTCAGTATTTTCAGAAGCACTTCTTAACCATGAAGTTAAAAGTGCACATCAAGATGTATTAAAGTGCCGCTTAAGTGGTTAAAAAATGACTCTGACTTTCCAAGTTATTGTATTAAATATTAAATTAAACTGCAGTATATTTGACATAGATAACACAAATAATAAGCATTTAGTTTGTCTAAAAAATTGCATTAAATTCACATTTAAGTGTATTTTCAACCAACGTTTAATTTCATATTAATTGCTTAATACATTTAACAATACACTTTAAACATATTTTACAGACACTATAAGCAAATTTGAAAGTACACGTAAAAATGTATTAAAGTGCCACTTAAGTTCAAAAAAATCACTCAAAAGTTCAGCTTATTGCCTTTAATACAAAATAAAACTAATATATTTGAAATAAATTACAGATAATACGTATTTAGATGGTTGAAAACATTACAATTAATTCACACTTAAGTATGCTGTTTTAAAGTACATTATTTACGTAATAAGTACACTTTTTAAAAGTATTAAAGTGCACTTTTTTTCGCAAGGGTGCTGCTGGCCAAACCAACTATGAAGTGCAATTCTATGACTATGGGCACTTCCCAGGTGTGATTGGCTGTATAGATGGATGCCATGTTCCCACCAAGTGTCCATCAACTCCTGATGCAGAGGAGTACAGGAACCGTAAGAACTATTAATATTTTATATTAATGTTCAGGGTGTATGCACACCTAATTTAAAGTTGTATAATATCGTCGCTCGTTGGAAAGGTTCAACTCACGATTCAAGGATTTTTCTCAACTCCTCATTGTGTGCGCAGTTTCAGAGAGGACAACGTATGGAATTTAAATGGACCCAAAACTTATGGCGTTATTATAATGACAAATGTCGCGAGCGCATTATTACAAGGCGAGAGCGCATTCTTGTCATACGAGCGCGCGAATCTCTCCGCTCGCACGCCGATTTCCTTTGCTCGTGCACAAAACTGGACGCGCGCTTTCAACTATACGCTGCTCTCTTATGAATTGTCTCTCCTCTCGCTCAGTGAGCGTGTGCGCACTCAAAATGCGTTCCGTGCGTCCACGAATCCTTCGGTACTCTTGCTCTCGAGAGGTCCTCCTGTGTGTTCCAGGCATTATAGGCTGTCAAAAGTAGTCAACCAATCAGGGATAGGCTTCCACGGCGGGCCAATGAAAATGCGACCTCTTAACTACAGTAGGCCTAATTGTTAAAAATGCTTGATGAAGAGTTGTTTTTCGTGTTCTTTTCTACAAAAGTGTCATGTTAATGTGTAATTCTTGTAAAATAGTATATTGTAAATTGCTGAGTTTCATTCTTATAAAATCTTTTAATATATAAATCTTTTAATGAGTGGATTCTTGCGTGTGGGTAGGTGGGTGGATGGGGGGCACCAAGAGGTCTTAATACGCCTCTGGATCCACCACGTTCTCAGGTAACAATTTTAATATATTTGATGCAACATTATTCATCAAATGTATATTATAAATGAACGGTAAGGGAGCGTTTGGTATATTGCATAGAAGTTCAGTTGTGTGCCCTGAACTTCTGGAACACTGAATGCAGAACACTTACAGTGTGTGTCTGCAAACGCATTAAATGCATAACCAAATAAGTATAGAATATTATATGATATTTCCAAATGCTCCAGTGCTATTATTGTTTTGATATGTACCGTTACTTGTAGTAAATATTATTTTAGAATAAAGCTAACTTAAGACACCAATCTAAATTGTTCGGTAATCAATTTAGTACTATTTTGACAATATTATGTTTAGTGTAGGACATGCATGAGGACCACATGAACTTGAGGGTGTTGGCCTGTTTTGTCTGAATAACATGGTAGTTAAACTGATGTTTATATGTAGCCTACAAAGCATCCTAATGCCCCGTTCATTTCTAATACACATTTGACTAATAATGTTGCATCAAATATATTAATATTGTTACCTGAGAACGTGGTGGATCCATCTCGCTTCGTTGAAAACGTC
>NW_026634306.1:31438-154229 GCF_024868665.1 Triplophysa rosa | reverse complement strand
AATAACGTTATAACATTTCGTCCCGTCTCGTTTTGGTCAATGAAAATGAAGAGACATTTTATCTTAGTTTTTATTTTGTAAACCACATTTAGTCTCGTTTTTATTCGTCAACAATATTGCATTATACATTTAATTATAGTCATCGTCACATGACCAGCATTTACGTTGCATCTCGTCTCGTTTTCGTCACGTGATAAAGGTTCGTTGACGACCATATTTCGTCATAATTTTCGTTGACGAAAGCAACACTACTCTTAAGTCATGACTGGGCATTCTGCTGAACCATCAAGTCTGTCGATCTACTGTATTTACTGATATAGATGGGCAAGCTTGGAGTTTATGTCATACAGTAGCAATAATACAATAGGTGCTAATACAAAGTTACTAGTTTCAACAAAAGCTAGACCACTACCTGTTGAGAAAAAGACAGAGGGTTAGTGTTTTTTTTTCATTTTGCTGTCAAATATACAAATATACTTGACCAGTAAATATACTGGTTAATTATATTTAATTTAGACGCCGCTGTGTTCCGTTGTAATTTGTATTGAGGCTTTGTTCATTTGCACTAAACAGCCCAAACAGTTGGCTTATTATCATTTTCTTTCAACAATTTATATTTAGCTTAAAATGGCTGTTGTCCTTTTTAAAAAATAAAAAAAACTCATTGCTGCTTGTCGTTCTGCATTTATCAATAAATTACAAAAAGTATATATTTTTCTTTAAAATGGCTATCTTTGTAATTTAAATGTCAACTTTCAAAAATAAATATTATTCATTTAGAATAATCGATTATTTGATAAATTAGTCGATAGATTAGTCGATATAAAAATAGTCGTTAGTGGCAGCTCTAAAATCAGTCAATATTTCATATCCAATAGTTTATCTCATCTAATGAAATAAGTAGCTGTGTAATATTTAGGATAAAAGCCAGCTAATAAACTTGTGATGAAAAATAACTGCATTTCACATGCTAAGATAACATGCTAAACATCACAAAATTCAAAACAACTAAGGACAGATTACTGAAATTTAATATTAAATGTACATTATGAACACAAAGTTAAATTATTTATTGTGTTTTATTTAGGTTGTAAAACACATCAGCTTATCAAAGAGGAGATGACATCTTTAGAAAAATGTTCTGTTTGTGATGGACCGTTTTCCCCACTGAAGTGGTGGGGGCTGAGATGCAAAGGTTAGTATCAAAATTCACATGGGATTTTCTTAGTATATTTTCCCCATTGAATGATTTAGTTGCCACAAACTTGTTGGAATGCTTGATGCTGATTGGTTAGTCGCGATATTCCAAAGTCTGTTATCCCCGATAACAACTGCTGACACTGATAACACACTGCTTATACTGGATTTCATCTCGATGGGGGCAATGGTTACAAATACATATAAATATGACGAATTAACAACATATATTCGAACGATCAAATCATGATGAATGTTTGGCTTATCATGTTTTGATTAAAAGGCTCATATCATGGCCAAGTTACTACACAACTCTAAATGCATTTTTATTGTTTTTCATTTGCGTGGTCTGCTTGTTTACTGCAATATCCAAATATATTCTATTTTAGGTTTACTCAGTAGATGCTTTTGTTTTATATATATGCGCAGAGACATCAAGAACACGGGCGCCAGGAAAACAATGAGTGCGCACCTTACCTTTAGTGGAGGAAGCGCGTACGTTCCGGACGATTGAGTCTCCGTCAATTGCCAATATTTAAACACATTGCGTATTTAAACACAAATGCATTACCCTTCACACAGTTGTTTTACCATATGAACATTTTTTAACAATTTAAGAAAATAAAAAATATATAACATGGTTTGACTCACCAAGACCAATGATAAATCCTTTTTGATTTATTCTGCCCAACAAAGTTTTAGTTGCTCTATCAGCGGACAGTGGGCAATATAGAGGTTCAAATTATAGGTTACAATTGCTTATTTCCACTCTACTGGTAACACTAATGCGTGCTGTATTGTACTGCTTTCAACTAAGTGAACTGAAAAGTGTGTGGCACTTGCCATTTATTTAAGAAAATCCAAAACAGCATTTGCGCAGAGGTTGACAAAATGTATAAACACAATTTCTCATTAACCCTTTTCTAAATAATAATAACAATCAAATATTCGTTTTATAAGCTCTAATATTCAAATACAGTAGCCTATTATTGAGAAAACAATTCGTTTTATTTTATTTGCAACATTATTTTCAAACAATGAGAAGGTAATTAGAAAATTTTTTATTACAAATATTTGTAGTTGTTATTTATTTACTTCCTATTTATGTTAATCACAATTCATTTTATATTAAAATGAATATGAATTTTGCTTTTAAAAAATCATCTTTATTTATTAATTTATTTATTTTGTATAGGAAGGGCGCAATCTTAAATCTTGCCTAGGGCACCAACAGTGCGTGCGTGCGTGTGCTTGTGCGTTGTGTCTGTCACTTTGCTCTTCATTTTTTGCTTTCTTTCTTTCTATACATTTTACGGATTGTTTGCAGGTATCATGTTTCATGTACAGCTGCTTTGTGAAAATTGTAAAAAAAAGTTGGGTTGAGTTCACCCGCTATTTGCTTAAGAATGACTTTTGTCCCACGCAGCTCATGCATATGCAGTCCTCAGATCAGGCTGTACTTCTGATCTTTTAGAAGGATGTCGGGAGTTGGCTATTTTATAGGCAACGAATGGAAGGGGGCGTTTTATACCGCCTACATGTGAAAAACTAGTTTTCAAGTTGTTTATTCGTTTTTTAAACGTGAAGTTGAAAACGAAAAATAAAGCCGAATTCTCGTTTTTCAATTTTTTTGATGAATGAAAAACGAAAATGGCGCCGTTTTCTCGGTCCGTGTAGGTCCGTGTATCTTTTGGCCATTTGTTTTTCAGTTTGAACTTGAACAAATGGGAGTGAGAAAACGGCGCCATTTTCGTTTTTCGTTCATAAAAAAAAACGGGAAAACGAGAATTCGGATTTTTTTTTCGTTTTCAACTTAACGTTTAAAAAACGAATAAACAACTTGAAAACTAGTTTCTCACATGTGGGCGGTATGAAACGCCCCCTTCCGCTGACTGGCAAATCAAAGGTCAGTAAGCGACGTCTTCGGTTGTCCCTCGGTTCCGAATAAATAGTCCTCCGCTGCTGTACAGAAAGTATGTTTCATTGCTCACATTAAACAACCGTCCACAAACCGTACAGGGCAGATTATAGACTGGACTTTCTTCTGTGCAACCTAGCGCATTTCATATAAATATTTATATCACAAATATTAATGTAGTTCGCATCTGCATCTTTCTAGCTCTCCAGGGTTAAATATGCGTGGCAAAGCTGCGCGAGACACTGGACAGCACGAAGTGGATTCATATACTTATTTTATTTCATTCAAAATTCGCTGTGTTGGTGGTTGTCCGGTTAACATATTTTTTCCCACAAGTTTGCTTCTGTGTACATTCCATCAAGTGAACCAAGACGAATTCAGAGTTTTGCTGCGTGACAAAGCTGCGCGAGACACTGGACAGTACGCAGCGGATGCATATAGGCCTACAGTGCAGTGATGTAGTCAAAGTGAAAGTGACCTATTTGTCCGATATGTTGATCAAGGTTCAGTCACTGTTTAGATTCCACAATAAAAATCATTCAGTGTATGCTAAAGATTCTAGTATTTTATAAAACGTTTTACTGTGATATTTAGGACTGGCACATGCGAACGATGATAACTGAGAGAAATGCTGACAAAAATACAAATTAATTAAGCCATCACAGGGTTATTATTATTATTACTATTATTAAATGCAGAACAACAAGCTTTAATGTGCAATTAGAACGAAAGTTTTTTCCTTTATGAAAAAAGGATACATCTAGCTATCTTAAGCTAAATGATCAAACAAAAATAAATGCTAATTGTTTAGACTTACGGAGCCTCACACAGCGAATTTTGAATGAAGTAAAATAAGTAGGCTATATGAATCCGCTTCGTGCTGTCCAGTGTCTCGCGTGGCTTTGCCACGCAGATTTAACCCTGGAGAGCTAGAAAGATGCGGATGCGAACTACATTAATATTTGTGATATAAATATTTATATGAAATGCGCTAGGTTGCACAGAAGAAAGTCCAGTCTAGAACCTGCCCTGTACGGTTTGTGGACGGTTGTTTAATGAGAGAAATTAAACATACTTTAAGGATCCCCACTGTACAGCAGCAGAGGACTTATTTACGTCTAAATAATAATAATAACCCAGTGATGGCTTAATTAATTTGTATTTTTGTCAGGCAAGTCAGGATCATGAAATGTATCATCACAAAGGTCTGAAGATCATACTGGCTATGCTGGTCAAATATGATGCTGACTTGTTTGAATCTGTATCAGGAGTAAATCACAGTTTAAAACATGCTACTTCCTGTTTCCTGCAGGTGGCGCTATAACTGTATCTGAATATTACCATGTAGATGTCTTCAGGCCTAGACTTTTATCAAACATGTGAAGTGTGAGACTGGTCAGACATTGTGTGCCTGAGTTACTATAGGTTCCTGTTTCATGGCGAAACATCAAACTTTGTCAGGCCGCCACGGACACGCCCCTCAGAGAAAAGTTAGGATCTTTCAATGTATCTTCACAAAGGTCTGAAGATCATACTGGCTGTACCCTTCAAATATGATGCTGACCTGTTCAAATCTCTATGAGGAGTTAATCACAGTTTAAAACATGCCACTTCCTGTTTCCTGCAGGTGGCGCTATAACTGTATTTGAAAATTACCATGTAGATGTCTTCAGGCCAGGACTTTCATCAAATGTGTGAAGTCTGGGTGAAGTTTGGAGCCTGTTGGACATTGAATGAATGAGTTGCAATAGCTTCCTGTTTCATGGCGAAACATCAAACTTTTTCATGCCGCCACGCACAGGCCCCTCAACTAAAAGTCAGGATCATGAAATGTATCATCACAAAGGTCTGAAGATCATACTGGCTATACTGGTCAAATATGATGCTGACTTGTTTGAATCTGTATGAGGATTAAATCACAGTTTAAAACATGCTACTTCCTGTTTCCTGCAGGTGGCGCTATAACAGTATCTGAATATTACCATGTAGATGTCTTCAGGCCAGAACTTTTATCAAATGTGTGAAGTGTGAGACTGTTCGAACATTTTGTGCCTGAGATACTATAACTTCCTGTTTCATGGCGAAACATCAAACTTTGTCAGGCCACCACGCACACGCCCCTCAACTAAAAGTCAGGATCATGAAATGTATCATCACAAAGGTCTGAAGATCATACTGGCTGTACTCTTCAAATATGATGCTGACCTGTTTGAAGCTCTATGAGGAGTTAATCACAGTTTAAAACATGCTACTTCCTGTTTCCTGCAGGTGGCGCTATAACTGTATCTGAATATTACCACGTAGATGTCTTCAGGCCAGGACTTTTATCAAATGTGTGAAGTCTGGGTGAAGTCTGGGGCCTGTTGCACATTGTAGGCCTGAGTTACAACAACTTCCTGTTCATGGTGAAACGCCAAACTTTGGATGGCCGCCAGCGTCACGTTCTCCCATGAAAAGTCAGGATCTCCGCAATTTAGCTTCGCAAAGGCTTTAAGATTAGAATGACATGAAGATGATGTTGATCGGATTAAAACTCTAGGAGGAGTTCGTTAAAGTACGACGACTGGAAATTGAAACAAATTACAAAATTGCACAGGAAATCAAAAATAACGGACTTCCTGTTGGGTTTAGAGATATGCTCCAAGAGACTTTTCTTAATGATTCGGGGAGTTCTATCAGCCCACCAAATTTGGTGCATGTACGTATTGCGTAGAGGCCTGGGCAGTTCTAGGTGGTGCTAGCGAGCCATTTTGCCACGCCTAATTTTAAAACCCATATCAGACGTAAATTTTTGGTCTGATGCGTGTGCAAATTATTGTGAGTTTTCGAGCATGTTTAGGCCTTCAAATTAGCGATCAAAGAAGGAGAAGAAGAAGAAGGAGAAGAAGAAGAATAAACAACACAGAAACAAAAGGGCTCTGCACTACAGTGCAAGCCGGTGGCTTGCTCCTCCGTGCTCGGGCCCTAATTATGAGGGACAGGTGCATTAACATCAGTAATGCTACAGCTTTACCTTCCACGAGTTTTCCCAGCATTTGCAACATGTTTGTAATGCTTTCACAAAGGAGACGTCGCCTTAGGAGAGCACTGCTGATTTTATTGTCAAGGAATGTAAGTATTATTGCTTATAAATTAAATATACCCTAGAAATGCATTGCTAGCCCACACATACACTTGTGCACAATATTATTGATAAGTGCTGACCAAATTATATATTGTATTAAAATAGGCTACTAAATGTAATTGTATTGCCATATGCCATCTATGCATTAATACAGACTACAAAAATGTGAATGCATACGTTTTTAGTGAAGCAATGACATAATGCATGAAGTAATGTAATATGTTTTATTTACAGAAAACTATAGAATAAACATGAATAAAAAATACGTAAATTTGATGTAAGAAAATAAATGAATTTAATAATTATTAATACATATACAAGTAAACATCACATAAATCAAAGCTTTATTTCAATTTATTGCTGTAACAAATGATCCTGTAGGTGTTGAACCCCACATCCTACTGCCATCTCGCAGCTGACCACCGTCGTCACCTTCATTATGTTACGAGCGTGCTCATCTGTTCCTGTAACAGTCAAACAAGATTCAAGTGACCTCTATGATTTGTGCTCAATACTGCGTTTAAATGAGGAGGTAGTACTAATGGACAAATAAAATATATAGATTATGTTTAGTTACTTAAGTAAATATGTTTATTTACATGACTTATATGCATCTATGCAAGCAGTGAACAATGCGTTGTACCACATGTTAACAGACGTAAGCTACATTACTGTGATGTGTATTTCATGTTGTGATGTGCTCATTTGCAATAATTATCGACGAAATGACAGGTCACATGTTACACAGACATTAAAAGCGTCTTTAACATGCGTATGGTTTAAATATATGTCAAGTTAAGTCTACTTCAAAGACACGTGTGTGCGTGGAACGCCCCTTTAAGATAGCATATTAAAACACTGCATTTTCACAGCAAAATCACAAATATACTTTACTATCTAGCATCTTACAGGTTAACTTTACACTACAGCACTTTAACAAATGCGACTGAAACGCGTTGTTGGCTAGTAATACTCAGTTAATAGTTAGTGAGAATTGCTCAAAAGTCGCTCAAGAGTTCCATGGCTAATTTTAACACCATGAATATTCTCCAGTAGAGTAAGAATTTCATGATTTGCAAGGCCATGTCTGAAATATTGCTCTATGTGTCTAAAATCCATGAATTACCACAATGCTGATCAAGCAGACTGCACATAAAACAAGGACATACGATCAAAAGCACATAGCGGCATAGCAGACATGTGCATGTGCAGATTAAGCCAATATTACGAGAAAGTCATATGAGAAAGTTTCTTATAATAATGATTTAGTAAGTCAAAATTTCGATTTAGTTTCTCATTATTATGAGATACTAAGTCATTATTATGAGATATAAGTCATTATTATGAGATAGTTTCTTATTATATGAGTTATAAGTCAAAATTTCGATTAGTTTCTCATTATTTGAGATACTAAGTCATTATTATGAGATTACTAAGTCATTATTATGAGTTACTAAGTCATTATTATGAGTACAATCATTGATAGTTTCATTATTATGAGATACTAAGTCATTATTATGAGATACTAAGTCATTATTATGAGATACTAAGTCATTATTATGAGATACTAAGTCATTATTATGAGATACTAAGTCTATTATTATGAGATACTAAGTCATTATTATGAGATACTAAGTCATTATTATGAGATACTAAGTCATTATTATGAGATACTAAGTCATTATTATGAGATACTAAGTCATTATTATGAGATACTAAGTCATTATTATGAGATACTAAGTCATTATTATGAGATACTAAGTCATTATTATGAGATACTAAGTCATTATTATGAGATACTAAGTCATTATTATGAGATACTAAGTCATTATTATGAGATACTAAGTCATTATTATGAGATACTAAGTCATTATTATGAGTTACTAAGATCGAAATTTCGACTTAGTTTCTCATTATTATGAGATACTAAGTCATAATATGACTTATAAAATCTAAAAAAATTCCCAACCCTGGCAGAACGGGCTTCCATAGGGTCCGAGTCCTTATACCGGAAAGAGAAATGATTAGTTCGTCTCTCGAGTCATCGGGTCCGAGCCCTTTGTTCTTTTGTCAAATGGTAGCTCCGCAGGCAAACCTGCAGCCTGTACCGGAGTCTTCGAGTCCGAGTCTTTAACGTTACGTGACCACTTCCCGGATCATCAGTCAAATGCATGATGTACGTGTTATATGTTGTATTATAGGAAGAAATATTATAAAATGATCAAAAGATATGTGCAATAAACATCTTCTCTAAAACGTACCGTTCTGTTCTTTTTTCTGTCAGTATATTCATAAATGTTTCTTGGGATTTCTGCATGTGTTTTTAATTTATCTTAATAACTAACTATTTTGCATAAGAACTGTGCTGGCAAAATATAAACATAAGCAACACTAGTAAAGTCAGTGTTTATGTCTAATGCATATATTACACAAGTGATCTCTTATTAAATAATTGCACATTAAATGATTTCAATAGCCTATTATTATATACTTTGCAAACTGCATGAGACTTTTTAGTAAAAAACAACAACCTGTAAACCTTATTGCATACCTGAGTGACCCAAAATTGTTAATGAATTATAAATACATAACTTTACAGAAATGCTGTGAGGAAATAATTAGATTACGGTTTCTCATAACTTGTCCCTAACTGCAATATAAGTTATTTCTTATTATATATCTGATCAAAACTAGCATAAATAAACGTTATGGGGTAATTTGGCTATTAACATGCAACATTAATTTAACTCTGCTCAGATGAACGAAATGACTCGAAAAAAGATTCGTTCATTTTGCTGAACGAGATTCAAACATCCGAATCGCAAAAATGACTCGAACTTCCCATCACTGGTATGAACTGATAGAGAAGTATCCCAAGTATCTGTCGCTGGGTGCTTCCGAATGTGGGCGTAACCAGTAAGCCATCTGGGAATTTCTCACCTACTCTTTTATGAATACTGAGGATTCGGATATACGTAAGTAGGCGTATTGGGACGCAACATTAGTATACACACGTCCAAATCTCACGAGAAATAGTGCACCAGCCGGGAAATTCTCGCCTACGGTTTTATGAAAACCGACGTTTCAGACATACTATTCATTCACCTACTGCTCTTCGTCTACTATATAGTATGGCAGTATGCGATTTCGGATTCAGCCAAACTTATCATTACTGTTTCTGGTACTCTGGCTGTGTCTCATTTCGTAAGGCTGCGTCCTCCAGAGGTCTCATTCGAAGGCTGCTACGTCATCGAGGCCGTCTCGTTTCATAAAATCAGGTAGGACTCTCCGGAGGCACCCTTAATATGCGACCTACTTTGACAGGAAAACGGAGGATACATGAGATGTATCCTTCGTTGTTAGAGATAACCCACAATTCTTTGCGTTGGCCAACGTCTGTTATTTGAATAAACGGCAACAGCTGCACATTCAATCAAATAACGTTATGTGGTGTTTAAATGTTGTTAAGTTTACAATGTGTGTCACGTTTTTTTTTTTATCTTAGCAGGCATATGTAGTAAATAGGTTTAAGTGTTTAGCGATTTTTAAACGTTTTGAAACAGTAAGGCAAAAATTGTATATTTGTTTAACTCTTTTGGCATTGTTTAGGGTAGAAAGTATTGTGCATAATCAGATCAATAATATATTGTGCATAATCAGATCAATAACATATGTGCACTTTTGGGCTCTGTTGTACATCCCACTTATAAGAAGTATTCATAGGAATGATATTACCATAGATGTGTTAATAATCAGATCAATAACTATTATACAAGTGAATATATGAATATGATTTAATGATTTAATGACATAATCAGTATACTTAAGCATTGATTGAGTGTTGTTTGAACATATAAGTATATTTTTAATCATTTTAACCAAGTATAGACCAGATTTCAGCAATATAAAATTCAGTGATGTCTTTGGATCTGTTTAAGGCCTGACCTAGATAAAGTTCAGAAGGTTGAACATGTTGTTCACTTTGTGGCCTGAAAACTGGTACCAACTGGAAAACTTATTTTTAAAAAACCAAGTAAAGGTCGACATTCCACTATTAGATACAAACCTTGTTGCCTAGAAAATAATAGTGGCAGACGAGAATGATTGGATAATAAAAAATAAAAGGTAAAGGGAATTTCCTGATTGGTTTAGGAAAGCACCTCCTTTCCTAAGTTTCACTATAACTAAAAGCTGGAAAACACTTGGTTTTCAGATGACTAAGGACATCTCACTTTGTTTGGCCTGATCAAATAAAGTTAACTCCTTGACACCTGAACCTTCTTTGTCTGAGAGATTTTTTGAACTTCAAGATCGACTTTTACCACATCAAAAGTAACCAACTTTTTACCTCTTAAATCATGTAGAAATTATTTTAATTAATTTGCCAGGTGTGCGATCCTTACGACTTGTGAATATGTATCTTTCCTAAAAAATAGAATTGCACTTTGATCAAATATAACTATAGTCAAAACACTTGTGATGCAACAAAATGTTTACTTTTAAAACATTCAATGTTAATGCCCAAATATTTATCATATATTAGTAATACATTGCAAGTTGAGAAATGCTCCTATAAAGGTATGGTTAGCCTCAATTTTGTTTTACACTTTTCTATTAGTTTTAATATTTTTTATCATAAAATATATTAATGTATCTGTATAATCCCTTTCACGTTAAATTTAACCAACTTTATTATTCAAAGGGACAACCTCAGCATAAATCCCTGTCACAATCTGCTGCTGGGTCATTTTTCAGTAAGGAATATTTTTCTTTCTGTGCCATCGACTCCGATCAACTCTTTATACGAGTGCTGTCCTTCACTTCTGTGCAAGACTTTGAGTTCATCTAATGCCACATACAGAATAAAATGTTTTAAATCTACATGAAAATAGCATCAGGATCGATTTCTAAATTATGCCTTCAAGGATGTGAAGCACATTATTCGGAGGTAAATAACTGTATATTGTGTTGAGACGAAAACTTGAGAGGGTGAAAACCTTACAGTAGATGGGAAACTGTATTGTATTGCCCCAGCGGGCGTCACGTTATGTAAATTGCATTTATAACAAGGAACTGCACATATGAAGATGTAATAGCAAATAGCAGTAAATACACACACCTTACTCTCTTCTTCTGAAGTGCACTCCGCACTGCGAGGCGGTGGATTGAAGAGCGCTAAATACAAATGAAGCGGAGCTGAAGTCTGCTGCTGTTGTCATGTGTTTCGCGGATATTATAGCACGAGTAGCGGGAGAGAGGGCCCAGCAGAGGGGGTTGCCGAAATTTCGAGGAGTGTTTTATTAATTTGACAATTTCTGACTGTTTCAATGGTCAGCCATCGGAGCCTACATCACATGTGGGCCCCAGGCAATTGCCTACCCCATTCCGACGCCTCTGTATGTACTGATGATGATGGAAGCATAAGAAACAGATGAATGCATGCAAACTGTATTGCACATTATGCATTCTTGTGATTAATACCGTTTCTCTAACACTCATCAGATAAAATGTGATTATAAATTTAATCAACACAGTAATCAGTGCATATTGGGTTGGTATTTAGTGCAATTTGTTGTAAATTCCACGCTTGAGCGGCGTGTAGCATTTGTAGAGTGGGTGCTTAGCGGGGCAGCAGCGAGGCATGGTCCACTCCTGTCCGCAGAGACCAACCCAAACGCAGCCTTGGCCGTCGTTGCAGAGGTCACGGGGAACAGGGGTGATCGTGCGGAGGCAGGACTGATGTCAGCCCCTCCAATGGAGCATTCCTTGGCAGCATACATAGTGCCCTCCAGAAACCCACTCTTCCGATGGGCCCTGGCTGCTTCTTTGTTTAAGCAACTGGGCAGGGTTTACGGCGAACAAGCACGTACGGCCAGAGCTCTAAGCTCTATGTCCTCACTGCAGACATACCAAACCACTTACCTGGGAGAGCTGAGCGAGGCCATGTCGGCGGGGATGCCGTGTGATGTGCTCATAGGGAAAGTATGTTCCACAGCGGATTATATCGTTCATGTAACCCGTTGGGGTTCTGGGGTCATTGGGCCATGCCATGGCCAGTACTGTGGTGGTGCAACGTCATTTTTGGCTGACCCTGGCTAACCTGCCCGAACGGGGTCTTCGGCGCGTTCCAAGCGCGGTTCGAGGACTCCACAAAGCAGGCAGAGTCCCTGAGAGGCTCGATGCCGAGGAGGTTTAACGCCCTGGGGCCGTCGACTGCCAACGCAGGCCTCAGGTCAGTCTACCGGCCGCCACCGGCCAAAAGACTGGCTCAAGCGGCAACACCGAGACCTGATGCTTGGGGAACGCAGAGAATGCGTACACAGCCTAGACAGCATGCCGGTCCCGGAAGACGAAGCCCGCCCCCAACGGAAAGCTGAATCCCTGCTGCCAAGGAAGGGAAAGTCGTATCCCTCATGTCGCAGAATACGCAAAATGTACATGTAATATCCCTTCTCCCAAACATCATAAAATACAGACTGTGTCTGTCCCCGGATTAGCAAACATAAAATAATGCATTTTTGCGTAAACCTCTTTAAAGTAATTTAATAAATGATAAACAAATTAAACAAACAAAATACAGATAATCAACTGTTACGACTCGGATTGCTAAATATTAGATCTCTCTCTAATAAAGCACTTTTTGTTAACGATATGATAACAGATCATAAAATAGACATGCTCTGTTTGACAGAAACATGGCTAAAACAAGATGATTATATTAATTTAAATGAATCTGTCTCATCTAAAAGGCAGAGGGGGAGGTGTCGCAGCACTTTACAATAACTCTTTTAGCATTTCCCGGAAGTCGAACTCTAAATATAATTCTTTTGAAGCCATGGTACTTCATGTTTCAACACCTAATACTAAAGACAAAACATTTTTTAAATATATTCTAGCTATTGTATATAGGCCTCCAGGGCACCACAGATTTTATTAAAGAATTTGGTGGGTTCTTATCAGAACTAGTACTGGCCGCAGATAGAGTCCTTGTCGTTGGTGACTTTAAAATCCATGTAGATAACGATACAGATGCCTTAGGAATGGCTTTCAAAGACACACTTAACTCCATGGGCATTAGTCAACATGTGTCAGGACCCACTCACCTTCGTAATCATACTTTAGATTTAATACTGTCTTAAGGTATAAATGTGGACGATGTTAAAATCCTTCAGCAGAGTGAAGACATTTCGGATCATTATTAGGGCCCGAGCACGCAGGAGCAAGCCGCAGGCTTGCACCGCAGTGCAGAGCCCTATTGTTTCTGTGTTCTTCTCCCTCCTTGATCGCTAATTTGAAGGCCTAAACATGCTCAAAAACTCACAATAACTTGCACACGCATCAGACGTGGCGAAAATTTACGTCTGATATGGGTTTTAAAATTAGGCGTGGCAAAATGGCTCGCTAGCGCCACCTAGAATTGCCCAGGCCGCTACGCAAAACATACATGCACCAAATTTGGTGGGTTCATAGAACACCCCAAATCATTAAGAAAAGTCTCTTGGAGCAAATCTCTAAACCCAACAGGAAGTCTGTGATTTTTAATTTCCTGTGCAATTTTGTAATTTGTTTCAATTTCCAGTCGTCGTACTTTAACGAACTCCTCCTAGAGTTTTAGTCCGATCAACATCATCTTCATGTCATTCTAATCTTAAGGCCTTTGCGAAGCAAAATTGCGGAGATCCTGACTTTTCGTGGGGGATCGTGACCCTGGCGGCCTGCCAAAGTTTGGCGTTTCACCATGAACACGAAGTTGTTGTAACTCAGGCATACAATGTCCAACTGGCCCCAGACTTCACCCAGACTTCACACATTTGATAAAAGTCCTGGCCTGAAGACATCTACATGGTAATTTTCAGATACAGTTATAGCGCCACCTGCAGGAAACAGGAAGTGACATGTTTTAAACTGTGATTAACTCCTCATAGAGATTTGAACAGATCAGCATCATATTTGAAGGGTACAGCCAGTATGATCTTCAGACCTTTGTGAAGATACATTGAAAGATCCTAACTTTTCACTGAGGGGCGTGTCCGTGGCGGCCTGATAAAGTTTGATGTTTCGCCATGAAACAGGAACCTATAGTAACTCAGGTACACAATGTCTGACCAGCCCCAAACTTCACATGTTTGATAAGAGACCTGGCCTGAAGACATCTACATGGTAATTTTCAGATACTGTTATAGCACCACCTGCAGGAAACAGGAAATGGCATGTTTTTAACGGTTTTTAACTGCTCAGACTTCACACATTTGATAAAAGTCCTGGCCTGAAGACAAATTCATGGTAATATTCAGTTACAGTTATAGCGCCACCTGCATGAAACTGGAAGTGGCATGTTTTAAACTGTGATTAACTCCTCATAGAGCTTCAAACAGGTCAGCATCATATTTGAACTGTATAGCCAGTATGATCTTCAAACCTTTGTGATGATACATTGCAAGATTCTGACTTTTCATTCAGGGGCGTGTACGTGGCGGCCTCATAAAGTTTGATGTTTCGCCATGAAACAGGAAGCTATAGTAACTCAGGCACGCAATGTCCGACCGGCCTCACACTTCATATGTTTGATAAGAGTCCTGGCCTGAACACATATCCACGTCAGTGTTCACTTATAGTCATAGCGCCACCAGCTGGCAATAGGAAATATGGCATGGAAAAATCTATAATGTAACTCCTTATATGCACGTTGCCCACCGTTCACTGTTCCTGAGGCCGACGGGTGGTGATGGCACAGGGTTGCGGTTGCACTTTTGCGCGAGGGCCCGATCATCGCTGCTCGCAGCTTTAATATGGTATTATGTTTGCTTCACTGGCCTACGGCTGCAAATCAAACTCCTTGTTACAAATATGGTAGAACAATATTTTATATTACCAAAGATGCGTTTCTCGATAATCTGCCTGAATTGTCTCAAATCTCTAGCATGAGAAATAACATTGAAGATCTTGACATTACCATTGAAAAATTGAACTCCACCTTCTCGGAAACGCTAGACACATTTGCTCCTCTGCGTTTAAAGAAGATTAAAAATGGCAGCCCCACACCGTGGTATAATGAACACACTCAGGCTCTAAAGAAAGCGGCCCGAAAAATGCAGAGCAACTTTAAGAAAACTAACTTAAAGGTATTTCGTACAGCATGGAAGGATAGTATTCGAAAATATAGGAAAGGCCTAAAAATGTCTAGATCTGCCTACTTTTCATCACTAATAGAAGAAAACCAGCACAACCCTAGGTTTTTATTTAACACAGTGGCTAAATTAACAAAAAATAAATGGTCAGCGACTTCAGATTCTGGATATCAGCATAACAGTGATGAATTTATGAACTACTTCACAAGTAAAATCCAAGATATTAGAGAAAAAATTATAACAATGCAACCAGAAGTGAAACCCGCTGAACAAACTAACTACAGCGCCCCTAAGGAGAAATTGCAATTATTTAATACCGTAGATCACGATGAGCTGTCTAAAATCATTAGATCATCTAAATCAACAACATGCATGCTAGACCCTATACCTACAAATCTACTGAAAGAGATGCTCCCAGAAATTATAGATCCTCTTCTTGGTATTATTAACTCATCTCTGACATTAGGACATGTGCCTAAAGCATATAAGGTGGCTGTTATAAGGCCCCTTTGTCAAAAAACCCCAACTCGACCCTAGAGAACTAGGGAACTACATGCCTATATCGAATCTACCTTTCATATCTAAAGTTCTGGAAAAAGTAGTTTCAACTCAATTATGCTCCTTCCTCCAAAGGAATGACATCAATGAAGAATTCCAGTCTGGATTTAGAGCATGTCACAGTACAGAGACTGCTTTGATCAGAGTTACAAATTATCTGCTTTTGGCGTATGACCGAGGTTGTAGCTCGTTATTGGTGCTGCTAGACCGTTATTGGTGCTGCTAGACCTTAGTGCTGCATTCGACACCATTGACCACAGCACACTCCTACATAGACTCGAAAATTACGTTGGCATTAAGGGAATAGCCTTGAAATGGTTTAAGTCTTATTTATCTGACCGTTTTCAATTTGTAGCAATAAACAATGAGGTGTCACGCAAATCGCAAGTCCAGTACGGTGTACCACAGGGCTCAGTCTTAGGGCCTCTGCTCTTCGCATTATACATGCTACCTCTAGGAGATATAATAAAGCGACACGGCGTTAGCTTTCACTGTTATGCTGATGATACTAAACTTTATATTTCCTCGAAGCCTTGTGGCAGTGCATATAAAAAAAGCCACAAATCTATTTTTTCATTCATTTTGAGAAAATGGGCGGAGCCATGTAATTATCAGCGGAAGGAAGTAGATAAAAGGAAATGTGTTTGTACGGAAGAGGAGAACGCGTCGTCAGAAAGTGCGTGGATTGGATGGATTGCAGGGAGAAACTGTCGAAGATGAGCGCTTGTTGAATTGCGGCCTCCTGTGAGCGAGATCTGGAGTGTGGTGGAGTTTATGGTACTTCTCGAAAAAGCACTTAATGATTAACCATTTGGAGTAGCTGGCAAAGCTTGGCGGTTCATGTACTCTACTGTGTGGGTGTCTGGAGAAATTCGTCTAAACTCTCCTGTTCCTTTCAGGATCACTTATCTGGTCAGTACGTTAACTCTATGCATCCATTACACACATACACTACATCCGCACCTTCTCCTATTTAGCTGTTGTTTTGCCCTTTGACGTTATTGTTTAAATATAACTAAGTGTTTATTCTTTCTTTTTTTTCTCTTTTATGGATGCATATGGACGTGGATCTGTTTCCTTGGAACGGAAATAGGATGACGCGTTTCTTCGGGGTTTTTTGTTTTTGTTTGTTTGTTTTTGGATTTCCATATTTCGTTTTTTCTTTTTCTTTAAAGGTTATAAGTGTACGGGTATTATATTATATAGTATTTGGATTGAGTTGTGCCCACTTGGTCTGGCGGTAAGAGCCACTCGCTACTTCGCGGGAGACCGGAGTTCAAAACCCGTAAAGGCTTCCTTTTTTTTTCTGAAATAGGGCGGCCACCGTTACAGAGTGGCGCCCGAACAGGGACTTAAAACTAAGTTGCTTATAAGCTTTTGAAATGTATGTGAAGTGTGAGAAGAATCCTAAACACATGTTTTTTGGGGGGGAAGGTAAATTTTTTTGGGCTAAGTAAAGAGACTGCCTGAATGAATCTAGGAAATTTTGATGTCAGACGAATGTATATATATTTTCCAGTGACTTTTCAAATAATTGTGTGGGGATTGCCAATTGAGTTAATAGTCATTTCCATGGTGTGACAGTAAGGGGGGAAATTGAAGGTGATATATGTTGTGATTAGACATGAACTTCATTCAAGTTTGAATCTGACTGTTGTGGAACAATATTGTTTAATCATCTGTGAGGTTGTGTATATTGCTTTGAAGTATTGATTTACTAATGTTTTGTGACCCTTGTTACTTTAATATTGTCAAGTTTTTTTTTCCCCCAAGTCTGCTGCCCAAAAAATCTGACATTATTTTTTTTCATATTCACATACACATACACATGAATTACAAGTGTTTAGACATGAACACGACCCCTCCTCCCCAATTCACCTGTGTGGATGTTGAGGAACTGGAAGCACCTAGTATCGCCACTCCTATATTGTCATCTACTTTACCTACCCTCTTTGAACCTCTACCACGTGGCCCAGCCCTATGTAATATCTCAACTCCACTCAGTACCACTTATCCCGGGACACAAGTGCGGTGATCATCCCCTATTTCCACTCCAGCCACAAGACAACCCCACATGTGGGGCCATGAGCCGAATAACATGCAACTTTGCACTTCATCAGAAGATAACTCTACTTCAGGGACTCAACATGATTTACCCAACATTCTACCAACTCCTAGAAGGGAAATACAACAGTTTACTGCTCAGGTACAAGGGAACTGGGATGTTCTATTCAACTTTATGAGAAAACAAGAAAAGACAGTGAGTGAGCTTACCCAGGAAATGAAAGTGGGATTTTCTCACCACGACAGACAAATCGCTGATCTTGCTGCAAAAGTGGAGGATAACAAGAGTGAAACCTTCACTATGCTGACCACTCATAAACGACAAGAGGAGTCTAAATCAGACATGATGACTAAGGAAATACAGCAAATATCCACAGATGAACTCCCAAAGATAGAATCTACCTTACTATCAGAATTTCGTTTCATGGTGGATCAACTACAGTCAGAAATGCAGCAGGACAACAAAGCTATTCAACACATATTTCAAACAAGCCATGATCACATTACTACAAAACTCCAGCAATATGACAGCCAAATTGACAAACTGTCTACGTGTGTAAACGAGATGAATACTGAAATCGTGAAAGGATTACAAGGTCAAAAGAAACAAATTAAGGAAATGCTATCATTACCACAAGTTGTAAGTACTGCTGTTACCTCACCTTCTCCAGCGGAGGCTATTTTAGAAATTGCTTCCACTTCAACCCTGTTTTCCACATCTGTGTCAAAGAGTGACCATATCAAAATAACTTTTCCTACTTTTGGAAGGGCGTCAGATGATGCAGATCCCCTTCTTTACTTAGCCAAATGTCAGGATTTTTTGGCTCTGCACCCCTTGACTGATGCTGATATCCTGGCCACTTTTCGTACGGTATTGTATGGAACTGCTCGTGACTGGTGGGAGGTCAGTCGGTCCAGCATATCCACATGGAGTGAGTTTGAAGCTGCCTTCCTCTCTGCATTATTGTCGGAAGACTAAGAGGATGAACTGGCAGAACGAGTCCGAACCAAAACTCAAGGTGAAAAGGAATCTATTAGAGACTTTGCTTTCTCCTACCGAGCCCTTTGTAAAAGATGGAAGCCAGATCTAACGGAAGGTGAAATAATTAAGATGATACTTAAGAACATCAAGCCTTACCTTGCGAGCCAATTGCGTAGTCGAGTAAGTAATGTGGAGGAGCTGGTAAAGCTAGGTCACCAGTTTGAAAAAGATTATGAACAACAGCGTAGATATGAAAGTCGAATAGCCCCAAAGTATTTACTTGCACCCCAAAAACCTTCATCGAACAGACCTTTAGACAAAATCTTAATTCAGTGTTGGAGATGCAGAGGACAACATCCACCAGGCAAATGTCCACATTATGTCCCTCCACAGTCACCCAAATCATCTGGTCACCAACATATCAGCATAAAAAACCCTTACTCTTCTCCTCAGGAAAAAGGTCCTGCGATCAACCATTCGATGACTGCTACAAGAATGCAGAAGTCATCATCTGCTACCAAGAAAACCTCAAAGTCCACAAGCTTTAATGCAGCTATCACAATACCACAGCAATTGATAGTTCCAATCAGTATGGATTCTTGGACTGGAAAAGCTATTGTGGATAGCGGTGCTAGTTACACCCTCCTTCATGAAAGCCTCTGGAAACAGCTCACATCACCTGATCAGCTCCATCCATGGTCCCTGGGTCCTCTCTACCTGGCAAATGGAGACGCAGAGTTTCCTTTAGGATGGATGAATGCCACAATACATCTACACGAACAAACTTTTACCCTACCTGTTGCTGTTTTGTCTTCTCAAGCCCTTGCCTATAATGTAGTTCTGGGGCTAGACTTCATTTTTTTCAGTGGAATGCTGATAAATGTTGCTGATCAGAAATATTATTTTAGGCTTACACCTACAAAAGAGCACCCATTTCAACCGGGAAATGCAAGTGTGCCAACTGAAAATTCGCAACAAGAACACTTGAAATGCAAGAAAACCGCACAGAATCTGTCCTTGTTAAGCGCTATTCCACCTCAATCTCCCCAGTTGCTAGTTCACCAACCCGACACTCGGGATGAGCAAACATTAATTAAAATAGTTGTGGAAGAAGCACATGTACCTCCAGATGGTAAACAAGAACTGCTCCGCATTCTGGAAAGCAATCCTCGAGTGTGTACCCTCGTGACTGGACGGACTGATGTTCTGCAACATCGTATTTACTCCACGTGTCAAGTACCCATTAAACAAAGACCATATCGCTTGTCCCCCCCAAACAACTTGCCATGGAAGAACAGCTTAAGGAAATGTTGAGGCAAGGAATTGTTGAACCATCGCATTCTGGGTGGGCCTCACCAGTGGTATTGGTACCAAAAAAAGACGGCAAATATAGATTCTGTGTGGACTACCGAAAGATTAATTCTGTAACAGAAAGTGATGCTTACCCTCTTCCTAACATTTCGGAAATCTTAGAATCACTCGCTGGAGCAGCCATCTTCTCAACCATTGACCTTAACAGTGGCTATTGGCAGGTGGAAATAGACCCAGAAAGCAAAGCCAAGACTGCCTTTATCACTCCTGCGGGTCTTTATGAATTTAATGTTATGCCTTTTGGACTCAAGAATGCTCCTGCAACCTTCCAAAGGCTCATGGAAACAGTTCTGGGGGAGGCTAGGAGAAAAATGTGTTTCGTCTATATCGACGATATCATCGTTTACTTGCCTTCAGTAACTCAACACTTCTGTGACATCCAGTCAGTGCTCCGCAGGTTGGAAACCACTGGCCTTACTATTAATTTAAAGAAAAGCAAGTTTTGTCTTCAAGAAATCACCTTTCTAGGACATGTTGTAAGTGTTCAAGGCATTTCAGCAGACCCCAGTAAAACTCAAGCCATTCATGCCTACCCTGTACCTACAAACCTGAAGGAAGTCCAGAGGTTCCTCGGTTTGGCTGAATGGTACCATCAATTTGTCCCAAATTTTTCAAGGACAGCCGAACCCCTCAACTCACTGAAAAAGAAGGGACATCGGTTCCAATGGACAACTCAATGCCAACAAGCATTTGAACAACTAAAAGCTTGTCTTACCTCACCACCAATTCTTGGTCACCCTGACTTTCAGTACCCTTTCATTGAGTACACTGATGCCAGTGACACAGGGTTGGGTGCTATTCTGGCACAACAGAAAGACCAGTGCGAAGATGTCATTGCCTATGCCAGTAGAACCTTAACCAGGGCGGAACTAAACTACACAGCCACAGAAAAGGAATGTCTGGCTGTCGTGTGGGCCTTGGAGAAATGGCCACACTACCTGGAACCCAAACTCTTCACAGTGGTCACTGATCACTCTGCTCTTCAATGGGTCATGAATTCTACCAAAACCACCAGCCGACTGATCCGTTGGGTCCTGCACCTGCAAAAATTCAATTTCGTTATCGAGTACCGAAAGGGGAAACTAAATGTAGCTCTGGATGCTTTATCCAGGTCTTCACAAACTTCCAGTTGTAACCTGTACACCAGCAAAAAAGATTCAGAACTGCCATGGTCTGATGATGTCTTGTGGGAAGAACAACACAAAGACCTTGAAGTTACAAAATTGCTCCAAGCTCTAGCTGAAAACTGTGGAAAATTGGGAGATCAATATGAGATTATACAAGATAAACTGTATCAGAAATCATATTTAGCAAATGAGAAATTGCACTACAGAATCTACATTCCCATAAGTCTTCGAACCTCTTTTCTGCAGCACTACCACTCCAATCCTATGTGTGGCCATGGGGGATTTACAAAACGTACAAACGGCTTCAGGAGGTAGCTTTCTGGCCAGGCATGTGGTCCGATGTGAAACGTCAGGTGAGAACCTGTGTAAAGTGTCAAACATTGAAAAGTGAGAATCAGAAACCTGCTGGAAAATTGCAACAGACCACTACCACTCGCCCAAATCAAATGCTGGGAGTTGATATCATGGGGCCACTACCCCGAAGTACAAACCAAAATGAGTACTTGCTTGTTTTCATTGATTATTATTCTCGATGGGTTGAGTTGTTCCCCATGCGTAAGGCCACTGCCCAAAATGTTGCGTCTATCTTCAGGAAAGAGATACTGACTCGATGGGGCGTTCCAGACTTCATTCTCTCAGACAGAGGTGTTCAATTCATCTCATATGTATTCAGAGAGCTGTGTGAAAATTGGAATGTCACTCCTAAATTAACTACAGCATACCATCCACAGACTAACATGACGGAAAGAGTGAATCGTACTCTCAAGAGCATGATGGCAGCTTATGTAGAGGGAAATCACAAAAGATGGGACCAGTTCTTGCCGGAGTTCCGGTTTGCTTTAAATTCAGGCATTCAGGAGACCACAGGTTTCTCCCCAGCTGAGCTACAGCTGGGTAGGAAGCTCCAAGGTCCAATGGATAAAATGCTCCAGGGTAGAAATTTAACTCCAGATGCTGCTCCCTATGATGTAGTACATCATCTTCATCACTTACGCACCCAAGCAAAAGAAAGTAGTAAGAAGGCCAAATTGAGACAACTGAGGAACTACAACAAAACTCGGAGAGAGGTAACTTTCAAAAGCAAGGATCGTGTGTGGTTACGAAACTTCCCACAGTCTAGTGCACAACACCACTACACTGCAAAACTTGCTCCAAAGTGGAAGGGTCCCTACCGTGTTTTACAGCAGCTAGGTCCAATGAACTATCAAATAGCCTTGGAAGAAACTGGTGAAGATGTCTGTACAGCACATGTCTGTAATTTAAAAATGTGTTTTCCAAAGGCTGATGAATTGGAGTCCCGAGAAAAACTAAAACTTTATGAGATATTTCAAGAAACATCTGATGAGGACGAAGAATTCCTAGGTTTCTAAATGTTTTTTTTCCAACCTTTTGGTGTTGTTGTTGTTGTTGTTTTCTCCAGGGGGGGAGAGTGTGGCAGTGCATATAAAAAAGCCACAAATCTATTTTTTCATTCATTTTGAGAAAATGGGCGGAGTCATGTAATTATCAGCGGAAGGAAGTAGATAAAAGGAAATGTGTTTGTACGGAAGAGGAGAACGCGTCGTCAGAAAGTGCGTGGATTGGATGGATTGCAGGGAGAAACTGTCGAAGATGAGCGCTTGTTGAATTGCGGCCTCCTGTGAGCGAGATCTGGAGTGTGGTGGAGTTTATGGTACTTCTCGAAAAAGCACTTAATGATTAACCATTTGGAGTAGCTGGCAAAGCTTGGCGGTTCATGTACTCTACTGTGTGGGTGTCTGGCGAAATTCGTCTAAACTCTCCTGTTCCTTTCAGGATCACTTATCTGGTCAGTACGTTAACTCTATGCATCCATTACACACATACACTACATCCGCACCTTCTCCTATTTAGCTGTTGTTTTGCCCTTTGACGTTATTGTTTAAATATAACTAAGTGTTTATTCTTTCTTTTTTTTCTCTTGTATGGATGCATATGGACGTGGATCTGTTTCCTTGGAACGGAAATAGGATGACGCGTTTCTTTGGGTTTTTTTTGTTTTTGTTTGTTTGTTTTTGGATTTCCATATTTCGTTTTTTCTCTGGTTTGCTTTTGGTTAACGTGGTATGTTACCTCTTACTTCCTTGCACGGAAGATGACTGTGCTGGGCTGTTTTCCCCTTGGACATTTGTATATATTTGTTTTGGACAGTTTAAAATAAACCACGAAAACTAAATGTGTCTGGGATGCTGACTTTTGGGGAAATTAATGTAACCGGTGGTTTGCTATCCGGGATATTGTGATTTTGTGACGGGATTCATCCTGTCTGGCGCCCGAACTACTGTAATTTAAACTATACATATATATATATATATTTTTTTTTTTCCTTTAAAGGTTATAAGTGTACGGGTATTATATCATATAGTGTTTGGAGTGAGATGTGCCCACGTGGTCTGGCGGTAAGAGCCACTCGCTACTTCGCGGGAGACTCGAGTTCAAAACCCGTAAAGGGTTTTGAACTCGGGTGTTTGAACTACTGTTTTTTTTCTGAAATAGGGCGGCCACCGTTACAGCCTCATGAAACACAGCAGTTCCATCGAATAAGTACGGTGGCCTACTAGTGCACATGACAACGAAATTTAAAAAGCAAATATAAGTTCACAACACAACGCAATCAAGCTACAACACAACAGAATAAAGCCACAACACAACGGAAATGCTCCCGACCACTAGGGGCACCAAAGTTCTTATTATTGTTCTATATTTTTATGGGCACATTCGGCACTTCCGTGCTTGGTTCAGTGCAGACAGCAGCGGGAGAGAGATCCGGGAGAGCATTAAGGATTTTCACACTGAATATTAAAGCCGAGGACAAACATTCTAAGACTTTTTCTTTCAACTGGAGCGGATTCTAGTCAGAAAACAGCACACGACTGCTTCAGAACAATATACACATTAAGACATTAAATTATTGATGACGACTTTCTGCTAAACCAACAAACCTATTGATCTATTTACTGATATAGATGAGCAAGCTTGCATTATATTCCCGTTTCGTTAGTCATAAAACCGCAATGCTCACATTTATTTACACTTGGTTATGCGTTAATTGTTTTAGAGGTTATGCATGCATAATAAAGGTTAAATAAATTGGTAATGAAAACAATATTTAATAGAGTAATCAATTATTCGTAACAGTAAAAAAAAAAATGCCGACTTAAGTCCAGAGCTTGCTCACTGAAACTGAGATAGGAGACTGTGGCATTGTCTGGATCTAAATGCAGACTAAAGGTCTTTGCACATACAGTCCGAAATTTTCGTATGCGTTTTTTCGTATTTAGCTCTCGTTTGTACGGTGTCTCTGAATTGTTAAAAAAGGCCACTCAAAATGCTTGACGGATGCAAAAAACGCAGAAAATCGAACCCGGTCCGAATTTTTTTATGACGGACGAAAATATCGGAGGCAGTGTGTAAATGTGATTGACACAACGTGAGGTCGTATTTATTTTTTAACGTGCGGGAATTTCGGACGCAAATTTCGGACTCAATGTGCAATGGGCTTTAAGCCCATTCGATTTTCTGCGTTTTTCGCATCCGTCAAGCATTTTGAGTGGCCTTTTTTAACCATTCAGAGACACAGTACAAACGAGAGCCAAATACGAAAAAAAACGCATACGACAATTTCGGACTGTATGTGCAAAGACCTTTAAAGTTGAAAAGTACTTTAATCAAAATAATAATAAAAAATACAACGTGTTTTGATCGCTGGATCGAAATTTGATTGCTTAGCCATGTTTAAAACAAGACTGTATGTTCTTCTGTACCCTTACACACACACGCACAGCGTAAACAATAGCTTTTATTTTCGATTGACAATATTTAGCTTTAGATGGCTATCCTTTTTCATGAAGGAAAACGTTTCGTTGTAATTGCACCTGCTGCTGTGTGTTTTTTTGTAAATAATTTGCATTTGTAAATAATAAAACGTGTATTTTCCTTGAAAACAGCCGTGTTTGCCATTTAAAAACATCTATATAATAATAACCCAATAATAGCTTATTCAGTTGTATTTTGTCAGATTTTCTCAAAATGTTCCTGTCTTGTTCCTCATCGTTTCAAGTGCATTCATAATGTCAGTGGCAGGTGGCCATGGTAAATATAAATTAAGGCAAATATAAATGGCATGGTAAATATAAATTATTTAACCAAAGGTTAAATAATGCATACAATCATAAATAAATGTGGACACAGCCATTTATTTCTGTATTACGTTTGACAATATTTAGCTAAAGATGGTGTAATCAAGGAATTTGTTTTTAATGCACATCATTGCTGTTTGTTGTTCTGCATTTACCAAAGAAAATAAGTAATGCAATAAAATAAAAAACTAAATATTTTCCTTTCAATGCTCATCGTTTAATTTTTGATTAAATCGTTTTTGGCCGTAGTCATTTAAAGTCTTGATTATTTCAATTCATATACACACAATAGAAGCAAAGCATGAAAAACATATTTTCATTTAATTCTTTAATTTCAACGTTAAAGAAATCATTTCATTTACACGCTTAGCCTATTGTAAATACGACCAATGTAGCTCACAATACAGTTTCTAGCATTTAAAATCATTTAAACACATATGCACAGTTAAAAAAAAACTCTACGAGTCTACGATACCGGGGCATGTCAGTGGAGGTTTTGGAATTCATTCTTTCAATCCAAATTATGTAGGCTAGCTATATTGAAGCAGCGGAGGTTAACTCATATGCTGGTTGTTAAGGCAGAATGTCAATGCAAAGAGGCGACAATGCAATGCAAATATAATCTTATGGTGTATTTACAGTATATATGATGTTTGTGTAAAGGTGATTCGAAGCACCGGGATTATCCTCTGTTATTAGTTTTGAGCGGCAGTCGTGAATGTCTATAGCTCATTTCCAGTGGGAGACATGCGGTAAGCTGCAAAACGCGAGGGTTTCGTGTGGCGGGTTGTGCCGAAACAACTCCCTGCCAGATCGCAGCTATGCGTGCGTTCGCGTGAACAGGTTGCGAGCCCCGGCGCAGTGACGATCACCTCTGATGTCCACCGACCTAGGACTTAAAGGCGATTCTGGTCTGTAACTCGCGTTTTTCAGTATTCGTTACGAAAATGTCACATTCTTAGACAATGTAAGCAATACAGGTATATTTATGTGATTGATTTAAACTTCGTTTGAATAAATGTCTTATATTTACATACGGAGAATAAGCAATTAGTGGATCGAAATAAAGTTGGATTAAACTAAATCGACTTTCTTGTTGTTCCAAATGACTGTAAACAGTACTGCATTACTGACTGAACCAACTCTTTTCATTACACCTAAATGTGTGTTTTACACCTAGGCCTTACACAAGGCAGAAAAGTAGGCCTACATGTAGTTGAGAACACACACTGTAAAGAAAGCAGACACATCTGACGATATAAAATAATGTATAAATGATCAAATTGACAAAAAAAAAAGGTTTTAAATGGCGAACACTGACATTTTTAAATAGGTAAAGACGAATGATGATCCTGCAGAAAGATTTATTGATTTAAGTTGAAAGGGTAATGTAACATGGGGGGGTTAAAATGCTCTCTATAATGCTTTATAATAATGATAAACACTTGTATTTTTCAGGAGACAGACTGCAGATCGAGAGATGTCACCAGCATCCGTTTTCATGTGTCTCTGACATTGCAAACCTGAGATTTGGGGGGGTATCATTTCGGCAAGCCTTGCCAAAATCACACTCCCCTCTTTATAATGCTTTATAATAATGATAGACACTTGTCTTTTTCAGGAGACAGATTACAGTTCGAGCGATGTCACCAGCATCCATTTCATGTGTCTCTGACATTGCAAACCTGAGATTTGGGGGGGGTATGATTTCGGCAAGCCTTGCCAAAATCACACTCCCCTCTTTATAATGCTTTATAATAATGATAGACACTTGTCTTTTTCAGGAGACAGACTGCAGATCAAGAGATGTCACCAGCATCCGTTTTCATGTGTCTCTGACATTGCAAACCTGAGATTCATACCACCCCACCCAAATCTCAGGTTTGCAATGTCAGAGACACATGAAAACGGATGCTGGTGACATCTCTTGATCTGCAGTCTGTCTCCCGAAAAATACAAGTGTCTATCATTATTATAAAGCATTATAGAGAGCATTATACCCCCCCCCATGTTACATTACCTTTTCAACTTAAATCAATAAATCTTTCTGCAGGATCATCATTCGTCTTTACCTGTTTAAAAAATGTCAGTGTTCGCCATTTAAAACTTTTTTTTTCCAATTTGATCATTTATACATTATTTTATATCGTCAGATGTGTCTGCTTTCTTTACAGTGTGTGTTCTCAACTACATGTAGGCCTACTTTTCTGCCTTGTGTAAGGCCTAGGTGTAAAACACACATTTAGGTGTAATGAAAAGAGTTGATTCAGTCAGTAATGCAGTACTGTCATTTGGAACAACAAGAAAGTCGATTTAGTTTAATCCAACTTCATTTCGATCCACTAAATTCTTATTCTCCGTATGTAAATATAAGACATTTATTCAAACAAAGTTTAAATCAATCACATAATTAATAATACCTGTATTGCTTACATTGTCTAAGAATGTGACATTTTCGTAACGAATACTGAAAAACGCGAGTTACAGACCAGAATCGCCTTTGTAAACCAGCGGTGACGTCACGCGCGCGCACGCGAAGGCAGTGCGATTCTGGCAGGGAGTGTTTTCGGCACAACAGCGGCACGGAGGTGGTGCGCAACCGGTGCCCAAATCCTTCCACTGCCACGACTCTTCGCAAGCGCTCCTTTTGTGAACGGCATCCACGCTAGCTTTAACCTAAACATTTTAGTGAGCTCAAAACACGGAGAACATAGTTTTAATAATGGAATTCCCGAAGTTATATGACCTAACAAAAAGAAGACAAATACAGAGATTTAAATACAGAGTGGGTTGATTTGCAAGTTAAAATACACTATACGCGCAAAATGTCATAGTAAACTGTGCCTAAAATGAGCGCCATTAGTATTAGTCATTACCGAAAAAATTAATATACATCAACTTCAGGCTGGTTAGTGACCTTGAACGTCCGCCCAGAGACATTTTCACTATGAGAGACAGCAGCAACGCAGCAACTCTGTCCAACTGCCAAGTCTGGTGAAAGGGCCACAACATACATTAGAATGTCATGACTAGCCAAAATCAAGCATTCAAAAGCGCTGTGCAAATTTGTTCATATGAGATTGTTTGCCATTGACATTCAGTTTTTCCACAGTAGAGCACACTTTCCTTTTAAATGCTTTACACAAGCAAAACAGGCTACCAAAATATCTCTGCTCCCTGTTGATTTTAAGATAATATCTAAACTAATCACTCGTAGGTTAGAGGACTTGATGCCTAAACTGATCAACCCCGATCAATCTGGTTTTATAAGAGCACGAAATGGTACTGATAATGTTCGAAGGCTATTAAATATAATTGACCACTCGACTCTGCACAACCAACCAGCATTGATAATATCCTTGGACGCTGAAAAAGCGTTTGACAGAGTCGAGTGGTCATATCTGTTCTCAGTATTAAAAAAATTTAACTTCGGCGATAGATGCATCGGTTGGATAAGATCTATGTACAGTGGTCCACAGGAGCAGGTATGTGTAAATGGCAACCTTTCTGAGAAGTTTGACCTACAAAAGGGATGTCGTCAGGGCTGCCCCCTGTCCCCATTCTTGTTTAATTTAGCCATTGAACCGCTAGCGGCAGCAATACGAACCAATAAGGAGATCTCAGGAGTAGACACTGGTAAGATAAACAACAAAATCTCTTTGTATGCAGACGATATAATTTTGTATATATCAAAACCAGAAAACACAGTTCCAGTAGTGCTGGATTTAATGACTAAATTAAGGCAAATATCAGGCTAAAAAATTAATTTAACAAAATCCAAAGCTTTTTTTCTGAATATGTCAATTACTAGTAAACGAATAAAAATTTCACCCTTTATGTGGGCTCAGGATGGACTCAAATATCTCGGAGTGAATGTATCTCCTAAGCTCAAAGACTTATTTTCCTTAAACTATCCCCCACTTCTTAAAAAGATCAAGCAAGACTTGGAACACTGGAACTTGCTTCCTATATCTCTCCTCGGAAGGATCAACGTGATAAAAATGAACATCCTCCCACGTTTTAATTTTCTATTTCAATCGTTACCTTGCTACTGAATAAAGATTTTTTCAAATCCATAAATAAATTAGTAAGCTCATTTATTTGGAAGAACTCTACACCGCGAATATCCTTTAAAATCCCGAGTAGAACAAAAGAGAGTGGTGGACTGAGCCTCCCTGACCTCCAGCTGTACTATTGGGCCGCACAAACAAAAGGGATGATTAATTGGCTACATGAACGCGTAACTGCTCACTGGACAGATATTGAAAGAGACCTCTGCTTCCCTATACCTTTGAGCTCCTTACCATTTATTAATAATATAAACACATTACATTCAGTGACAAGAACTTATGTAGTTCACAATGTACTCAAGGCCTGGCAAGATGCGAAAAGGTTTTGCGGATGTTTTGCTAAAATCTCTGGGTTAGCCCCTCTGTCCCTCAATCCGGACTTGCCGCCCAGCCTTGGAAAATCCTTGTTTATAAACTGGAAAGACTATGGGGTATACCAGCTCCAACATTTGTTTACAAATGGATCCCTCAAGTCCTTTTCTGATTTAGTCACAGAATTTAAGATTCCAAAACAGGAATTTTACAAATATTTGCAAATTCGCCATATGATAGTACTCTTGACAGGACTGGGCGGCTTTCATTGGAGCGGTCCAGGTTAGAGGGGATCCTGATGAATTCAACAACATTAAAAGGAAAAATCTCTGTGATATACTCTGCAATGTTGGATTGTCACGATTCCCCTCTGGCCTCACTCAAGAATGTGTGGCAAAGGGACCTTGGGTGTAGTTTTGATGAAGACCAATGGGGATGTATATGTGAGAATGTTTTTACCCCATTATCCTGTAACAAAATTACAGAACAGATCTTTAAATTTATGCACAGAGTGTACCTCACTCCACTCCGTCTGAGTAAAATGTACCCTAATGAGTCATCAAGGTGTCGACGATGTAATACACAAACGGGTTCAATCATGCACGTCTTTTGGGAGTACAGGAAACTAAAATATTTTTGGAAAGAGGTACACAACTTTTCTTCTGGAGTTTTGAAATCTTCTTTGGACATTTCGTCCATACGGTACCTTTTCGGCACAGAGCTGGACAGGACAATTGACCCCATATCTGTTAAAAGAATCAGTATAATTTCATATATAGCAAAAAAATGCATTTTGCTCAATTGGAACCAGCAAAAACCTCCGACATTTACTCTGTTCAAAGAACTGCTGAACGACACATTGCGTTTGGAACAATCAACTTATTACCTAAGAGGCAAGATTGATGCTTTCTGGAGAATATGGGAGCCTTTCAGTGACACTTGGCCACCGGATGGATATGTTTCATAATGTGCATGACCACATCTCTGACCACTATCGAAAATAAACTATATATATATATATATATATATTTTTTTTTTTTGGCAACTTCATGATCCTGACTTTTATACCATTCCTCACTAATTGTCTTATGTTGCTGTTATTTCTATCCTTTTACTTTTATTTTCTTTATCTCACTTCCTTTATTCATACGTTTATGTACTTATGTTTTAAATTTAAAATTCAATAAAAATACAATGGAAAAAAAGAAAGAAATACTAACCTCGCAGTCAGGCCACGAGCCGACAGAGGGGAAAGGTGATGTCTCATACTCAGCATCATGGGCAGGTGAATGCAGAGATTCCCCGAGTTATGACGGGGATCCTCACTGTCTGCCTAGAACGGTGGCGCGCAAGCACCGTGGGTACTTCGCTCGATCCAGTGGGGTTATTGACTACAGTTTCTTTCGCACCCCCCCCCCTGCTTCGGCAGGCTAATCACAACATTAGTCCCAGAAAGGTATTCGCCTGTGCTGAAAGAGGAAATCCGTGCTCTCCTCCAGAAGGGAGCAATTCAAGTGGTTCCGCAGGGGAAATTGGAAGACGGGTTTTACAGCTGTTACTTCCTCCTCCCGAAAAAGAGCAGGGGTTTATGGCCTATCCTAGACCTGAGACGAATGAACAAACAACTCAGACAAAATCAAATTCAAGATCCTTACGGTATGGCATCTTCTGTGTTCGTTGCATCCCAGAGACTGGTTAACATCAGTAGATCTAACCGATGCATACTTCCACATTTCAATTCACCCGGGGCACAGGACATTTTCTGAAGTTCTCCTTGGAGGAGACCACGTACGAATTTCAGGTCCTACTGTTCGTTGCTGTCCCTAGCACCACGCATTTTATGAAATGCATAGAGGCAGCACTGGCACCGTTGCGGCGCCAGGGCATGAGAGTGTTCGCCTATTTGGACGACCTGCTCCTGGCCTCAGACAACAGAGAGCAAGCAGTGTTACAGACACAAGCACTTGTTTCCCATTTGCGGGCTCTGGGATTTCTAATAAATCTCGAAAAGAGCTCCCTGGTCCCAAAGCAGCAGATAATATATCTCGGTTTGGAGATAGATTCCGTACAGAACACAGCTATGCTGTCAGTACGAAGGGGCGAGGTTTTTCGCAGCTGCCTGGCTCAGTTCCAGCTGGGCAAACGGGTCCGTTTTCATTCAACATTGAGACTGCTGGGGCTCATGGCCTCAATGATAGCGGCAGTCAGGTTGGGTCTCCCCTTTATACGTGCCTTCCACAGATGGATACCGAGCACAAGATTAAACGCGGCACAGCATCTACACAGACAGGTGACGATCACGCCTTCGTGCGTTCAGACTCTGGTTCCCTGGGGAAACCCAGTTTTGTTATCAGAGGGAGTTCCCCTGGGCAGTGTGACGTCACGTATTGTGGTGTCGACGGATGCGACGCTACATGGATGGGGAGTTCTGTGCCAGCAGAGCTCCGTAAGAGGGGAATGGTCAACAGCGCTAAGACAGCGTCACATAATTTTCTGCAGCTGCAGGCTGTTTGTCTGGCGCTGAAACATTTTGCATGGTGCCTGCGGGGCAAACATGTGTTAGTCAGGACAGACAACACAACAGTGGTATCTTATATAAACAGGCAAGGGAGTACTCACTCTCTTCCCGTTACAGCTGGCACGAAAGCTCCTGTTTTGGAGCAGCGAACATATAGCGACGCTCCGAGCGGTTTACGTCCCGGGCCATTTGAATGGGGTGGCGGACATGCTATCCAGACGGAGCCCACAGGTCAGGGAGTGGCGCTTACATCTGCAAGTGGTGGCGCAGATCTGGGATTGGTTCGGCAAAGCCGAGGTGGATCTCTTTGCGTCGGCGGAGAATACGCACTGCCCACTGTTTTTCTCGATCACGGACAGAAGTGCCCCGCTGGGGGTGGACATGCTGTCACATGCATGGCTCAGTACCCTGTTATACACATTCCCTCCGGTGGACATGATACAACCTACTCTAGACCGAGTACATCAAGAGGTTCATTCACTAATTCTAGTGGCACCTCGTTGGCCGGCAAGGACATGGTTCACGGGCATCATGGAATTATTGTCAGAGACACCGTGGCATCTTCCGCAGACATACGACCAGCTATCACAAGCAGGAGGGCAGATTCTGCATCTTCGTCCGGAGCTTTGGTCTCTGTGGGCTTACCTGCTGAGAGGGAGAACCTGATGGCAGCGGGGTTCCCTACAAATGTGGTGGAAACAATTCAGACGGCTAGAGTGCTTCAACAAGGGGGCTTTATGTTATAAAGGTAAAGTAACTGAAATAACGACATGGGAAAATGATGTTGGTTATAGGTTCTGAATTTCAGTTTCAAAGACTTTTCGATTAATCGTTCAGCCCCGGTATATATACATCCATATAGATGCATGTGTGTATCGCTTTAAAGCTCCTATCTTTATCTATTCTGCGTATTTAAGAGGTCTTTGTTTGTAACAAGTGTTTTGTGTCTTTACATGTACAGCTGCTTTGATATTCAAATGGGACAAAGCGGTATAATAAACTTGACTGGACCAGAGTTTTCTTCATTAATCATTCCAGCTACTAGTGATGTGTTGTGTGTATTATGATCAACTCAGACTTGCACATATTATTGAAAGCAGTTTATTTTCCTAGAGAAAGGGTTACAGTTAAAAGAGTACATCTGCATGTCTTCTTTAATATGTGTTCAGCTGTAAAAGGAAACAATACGAAGAGAAAGACAGTCTGGAGAAGTCTGATTTCACATGCAGTTTCAATGACATGCCTGATGATACACAAAAACACACGATGTCAAATAAAACAGTAAAAAAAGGCAGATAATAGGTTCTATCTGAGTTGATAAAGGAGTAAATAAGAGACTAATAAGAATTGAATGAGAGAATTTAAGAAGCTACAGTGATCCTTAGAGACTACATAGCAAAACAAACATGAGAAATGTTTCTGGGAATGTGAGGAAGGCTTCACTCGTTGGGATTGGGGTTGGCATCAGGATACTGGGAGAGGTCAAAGGTCAAGACCTTACTGATAACGCAGTCTCCTTGCTGAGAGAGAGAGAGAGAGAGAGAGAGTGAGCTTGCGAGGGCATAATAAACACATGATGTGTGTGTGTGTTCATGTTTGTATATCCCAGTGGGGACCTAAACCTGAATGCACACCTACTCATGGGGACTCGTGTCACTGTGGGGACCAAAATTGAGGACCCCATGGGCAAAAAAGCTTATAAATTGTACAGAAGGATAATTTTTAAAAATCTAAAAATGCTAAACGTTTTCTATGATCTTTAGGTTTAGGGGTTGGGTTAGGGATAGGGGATAAAATACACAGTTTGTACATTACAAAAAACATTACGCCTATGGAATGTCCCCACGGAGATAATAAACCAGACATGGATGTGTGTGTGTGTGTGTGTGTGCACGTGTGAACTCTGACCTCAGGATAGACTCCGATCAGCGAGTCGGCTTTAGTGTAAAATTCTTCTTTCAGGGAGATCACAATGGCCTGGAAGTTCAGGACCGACTGATCTTTGATGTAGTTTGCCACCTACACAACATGACAAACACCAGAGAACTGCAGTGTACTGAAAGTCTTTCCATTTCAATTCAATGATGACATCACACTAAAGTGACCAGAACAGAAAAGGCGTTGAATGTCAGACTGCCAGACAGACATCTGACAAATCTGAAAATCTAAAAATAAAGAACAAAGTAACAAAACTCTGAGATGACAAATTTATATTATCTGCAGCAATAGCGAACTCTCAGGGCCCTATGTGATGACCTCAACTATCGTAAAAAATTATATTAACAAAATATTATTTTCAATAAAAGTAGGCTGATTTTCTCTATTAGATATGTACATTTGACTTTGTGGATTGATGCAGACTATCCACGTGAGATTTCCAAGTCTCACCAGAGTAATTCAAGATCACAGAGCAGTCACAGTTCTGTGATGTCATAAGATGTCTGCGCAGCCTGCGCATGCATGAAGCTACAGCTCGACAGAACAATAGTAAATCAATAAGAGAGATTCATTTTGAGTGACAGTAAAACTGACCAATCATATCATGTTTCTAAACAGGTGCGCTTTGTTTTTTGCTAGACGATTTCTCCCATCTGGGGGGTTGTTCGCCAGCAGTCTTGGAAAACGGTATTTATTTGTATTATTATTTTATTTTAATGTTTTATTATTTTTTATTTTATTTATTATTATTATTTATCTATTTACTTTTCCTTATGGGGGGTTAATCGTTATTTTTGATGCCTTTGACTGTTCCCATTCATTGTTGTGTCAAGAAAAGAAAAATAAATAAAAAGGTGACAAAACGTCATTCAAAACAGCCTGTGGATGAACTTTGTTATCAAGTCTCTGAAAAGCTGATTAACGTTGTTCAATCAAAACAACAGGAGGAAGATTTTATCAAGTCATTTGATCATGAGATTGTAATTTATGATGTGGTATGCCGCTGTGCCTAAATTCATTCTGGTTGTTTATGTGAGATTTATTAAAGTCGAGTGATGTTGACTGTGGTCGGATTGAACATATTGTGCATATTTGCAGTTATTCTGCATAAGTGACATTTGATGAGATGAATGATCTATTTACTACGGTCAGTTCCATAAGTTTAGTTCACTGTAACGTTAGCAGTTTAATATGAAGATTTATTATAATCACAGTTTATTCGCTGGTGAATCTGTGTTTACTGTCTGCTAGTGTAGGTGTTCTTTGCCGAGAGCTCTCATGAGGTGTCACTTATTAAACTGGTCTTGTGTATGTTAGTCTGTGTTGGTTTATGATCAGACTGTGCGGCAGTGTCGTTCATGTGATCCATTATTCTGTTGAAGAGCACATACACGCGACACGCCGATCATAATGCACATGTGTAATAATGATTTGTATTTGTATTGCGTGTTATTTTGGTGAGAACTGTCTTGCTGTGTTCGGCTTGTTGCGTTTCAAGTCTGGAGTAGCATTGTAACTGTATCATGTGGTAAGTGTGATGGTAGAATGATGTTCTATAGGAAAGCTGAGTCAGGTAAAGTACCATACTTTACTGTGGTAAGTGTGTGTGTGTGTTGGGGGGATGCACGTGCACAGAGGGCCAAGGTTCAAACGTCACGTTCGCTACTGATCTGCAGTGAATTTTTAGTTTGTGAAGAAATAAAGTCATGTACATCTGGGAGAAGAGAACGTTGATATTTCAGTGCTTTTATTTGGAATCACTGGCTCTGGCATTCGGGTTGTGTTTGAAGAAATGAACCCATACTTCACTTTTGGCCTTCCGGTAGTTCAGCGCTTCTCTGTCCAACGTGACAAACATCTGTCCGCGCAGCAGCACTGAATGAATATGTGATGTCACAACAACAAACTCACCTTGCCGATGTTGGTGTTGTCGAGCGCAGCATCAATCTCATCCAGCACAAAGAACGGAGCAGGTTTATAGCTGTAAGAGGGAGATGTGTGTCAGTCAGGAGAAGAGCGGCGGGTGCGTTTCAAGCACAGAAAGGTGCTCCGTGTGTACCTGTGAATGGCGAAGAGCAAGGCCAGTGCCGCCACAGTCTTCTCTCCTCCAGACAGGTTGTCCATAGGCCTGAAGCGTTTCCCCGGAGCCACGCAGTTATAGTTGATGCCGTCCAGATACGGTTCCTCTGGGTTCTCAGGACCTAAGAACGCCTGCAACGACACGCACACACACACAGACGTGTGCTCATCACCAGAGGAGACACAGACAGGCAGCGTTTAACACCGCTGAGCTCAGGTACCTGTGCGCTGCTGTTGCGTGACAAGGCTTTATAGATCTCGTCGATGTTGGTGGCCACAGACTCAAAACAGGCATTGAAACGGTCAAATCTCTCCTTCTTGATCTGCTCGAACGCCTGCTTGGCTCTCTTCGCCCTCTTCCTGGCTGCTTCGAACTCTGTGGCGTTCAATCAACAAAGCAAACGGAGATCAATCGTGTGATACTTACAGGCCATCTGTGAACACATGACGAGCGGAGGGGCTGACCGTCGCTGGTCTCCTGGAACTTGTCTCGGACGCTCTCTAGTTTCTCCATGGCCTTCATGTTAGGAGCGCTGATCCTCTGGAGAATGCTCTGCTGTTCATTCAGTCTCTGCTGTAAGGTGTTCATCTCCCCTTTCACCTCGTCCTCCGCCAGCGAGTCCTGCAGGAAATCACATGACATCACGCGCACACACACATGCGCGCGCGCTGCTAACAGGTTTTTGATAGCCGTACCTTCAGATCCTCAGACAGACTGCTGTAGTCGATCTCGATGAGAGCTTCTTTAGCCAGGACAGTGCTGGAGGTCTTCTGACTGCTGCTGAGACTTTCTTCAGCCTGAGAGCTTCCCTACAACACATCACACACGACACTCACTTTACATTGATTCCTGGCATCACAAACCAAAAAGCCCCAGACAGAAAACAAAGCCATGGACATTTGAACAGAACCACAGCAGTGGTCACCGTAACCCTTCGGATTGAAAATCTACAGTTTACAATAAAACACTTTCAGCACGCAACAGTATATGTGTGGGGCTGTCACAATTACTCCGTTCATTTCCAGTACCCGGTTAAAAAAACTCCATTACATTTGTACGTGTCGAATACTTGCGATTATAGCAGAAGCGCAGTTTCCAGTAACAAACGACGAAGAATGTCAGGTGCGATTGAACACATTGAGTATTGAGTGTTTCTGCTAGGATTTTGTGAAACTGTGGCGCTTGATGATGTCACACGCTAATTAACACATTCGTGACGTCATCACATAGTTTAATAATGCGTTCAAAACAGGCTAAATACTTTTAATGTTGTTGCAGGCTTTCCATCTAGTGGCTTTGACTCCCGTCAGCCTCACAGACGTGTGTGTCACGTTCTTAAACAATACGCCTAGAAACAACACAAAGCCGTCTGACCTATGAAGAACACCGTCCTGTTTATATTGGTGATAATGAACATTCATCATGATCAACTAAACGCTGATTTCTTAAAAGTATGCGAGGTGGTTCATCGCACAAACTCATTCACGTTGTTGTAAACTTTTGAGACGCTTGTATACACACACCGGTCTGTTATCACAGGGGCATTTCCACCAACACAAACATGAAGTGGCAGGAAACGTAACGTGATTGGTTGCTTGACCTGTCAGTCAAAATGGCCTCCATTTAAACTTTTTACTATTTAAAGGCACAGGCTTTGGGTCACATGCATTCCGAACCGTAGAGTACGATCCGTGCGGATCACGGATCATCCGTTTCACCACTATACCGCAGGGGAGAGGAAGAGGAGAGGCGTTGTAGAGTTGTTTGTCCATTTAGGGCTGCTGTACAAAACATGGCAGCAAATTCAATGTATTTAGGGCTGCTCTGTATGTAGATACTCTCTTTTCATCATTTCATTTTTTTAAATAAAGTTTTACACAAAATCATGTCAAATTGGGCCAGTAGAAAAAATCCTAGCCTTGTATTGTTCACCTAAGTCTGAATTGATGCAAAAACATTGGACAACAAAATACTGGACAGTGACAGCCCTTTTATACAGTACATGTGTGTGTGTGTGTGTGATGTGGTACCTCTTCCTGACTGATGTCATCCATCGTTCCCGAGCGCAGCGGCAGTCTGATGTCCTGCATCTTACAGGCCTGCAGCAGGTTGCGTCTGTCACTGCGTTTCTGCTCCAGTTTGGTCTCGATGGCGGTCACCTCCTTCTGCAGCTGCGTCAATTCCCTGACAGAGCAGACACCAATCACATCCCATCGCATTCCATCCCATCCGATCGCATTCCATCGCATCACATCCAATTAGGGCTGTCACGATTATGAAATTTGATTGACGATTAATTGTCTAATAAATCATTGCGATTATGGCGATTAATTGTCTGTTTTAGGGCTTTGGCGATTATGACGATTAATTGTCTGTTTTTGAGCTTTGACATTTAATTCTCATACATTTTTGATTCAGCGATTGAAACGACCATATTGTTCTGAATACAAGACTATGTTTTTTTCTTGGAAATACATTGGAAAAAATTGGGTCATCATATATTTAAGGTTTAGGCTTTTACCTGTCAATAATACAACCGCCAAATACTTGTAAATGAAGTAAATTGATCAGGTGTGAATTGAAGCCACCATTAAAATGCTATCAGTCATAGAAAAGCTTCTAGTCTGTTTTTTTCTCACTTGCAAGACTACAATAAAATTTTACTTGTGTGTTAATGAAATTTTGGTAGACTGGTTTTCACACTGAGATTTGCTTAAATAATATACAAATTACCTGCAGTACAATTTAATATGTTTTAGTTTTTTTGTTTTTAAGTGATTGTGTTGTGGTGGTACATTTGACAAGTATTACCATGCTTCAGTAACAATATATACACTAAAATATGCAATATGCAGATACACTACAGCTCCCCCTAGTGTCTTCTATAGAGATGTGCGATAATTGCGATAATCCAAAATCATCGCGATGAGGTCAAACAATCGCGAGACGATTATTTAATAATCGTGACAGCCCTACATCCAATCGCATCACATCACATCGCAGCGCATCACATCCCAGCGCATCCCATCGCAGCGAATCCCATCGCAGCACATCACATCCCAGCGCATCACATCCCATCCCATCGCATCGCATCCCATCGAATCATATCCCATTCCATCCCATCGCAGCACATCCCATCCCATCGCATCATTTCCCATCCCAGCGCAGTGCATCGCATCACATCACATCACATCGCATCACAAACATCTGCAGGTGTGCTGACGGTTCTTACTTGTTGGCCCCTCCCAGTTTCTTCCGGATCTCCTCCATCTCGTGGTTTTTATCGTTTACCTCAGACTTCTTGGCCAGATGTTGGTTTTTGAGATCCTGCAGCTGTGCCATGGTCTCGTCTATGATCTTCATGTTCCTCTGCTCTTCCTGTTGAAGCAGATGAAGTTGAGCGAGCATGCACTGGGGCATGATCACGAGACCCACCGACCGACCGCCCTTACCTTCTTCAATCTCTCGATCTCATTCTCATCTTTCTTCACTGTCTGCTCCCACATGATGACCTTCTCTTGGTCTTCCTTCAGCTGGTTCTTCTCATAGTCCAGCTGGATGGCCAGACGCGTCTTCTGAGTCTCAAACTCGAGGCTAATGAGATCAGAGATTAGCAGTCATGGATATGCACGGCACTCACCATCAAGAAGCAGAACGAAAAAAAAAACATCGTCTGTTTTTAAGGGTCATTCAATCCTCATCCGGGTGAGAGGAAGTTCATTGTCTTTTAGTTTCTTTATACACAATGATGAACGAATCTTTTTCAGGTTTCAGGAATCTCACCGTTTCTTTGCAATCTCATTTTGCCTCTTGACCTTCTCTTCCTCAAACTCACGAATGTTACGCACGCCGATCTCCTTACAGAACTCCACAAAGACTTCATCCTCTACCTGAAAGAACACGACACGAGCACAAAGACTGAGGACAGAACAACACCTCGTCACAGCACAACTACAGAGGTCAGAGTGATTTGTTTGGCAGCTGATGCTTTTAGAATAACAAGGACTGTCACATTTCAAACGTGAACGTGAGCACGCCAGCTCATCTTGTGTTAATATAGTTATCGTTCGGTGTCAGAGATGTTTCTCACCACATTCATGCGGTCCTTCAGGTCCTTCATATCTCGCTCACGCGATTGGACGATTCTCTTAATGTCATTGATGCGAGGACCAAAGTTAGCAAGCTCACTCTCCAGTTTGGACTTTTCCTGAAAGAAGAAATGATAGGTATTATTCTGAACACTACTGATGCATGTTATCATAGAAATGGAAAATATTTGATTCTTTTGATTCTCTGTGTCTGCTTTGCTCACTGGAACTATAGACACACATTTCTATCATTTCAAGCTAACGGACCGTTTGTCATGTATAATTCAAAACTAACATCATTCAGAGTCAGAAGAGGGCCGAAACATCTACCCACAGCCAGCCCATCATCTTTTCATTTCCTCACTGGACACTAACACAAATATACAGAAAAACCCTGGCGACTCAAACCTGCAGTGCTCTTAGATGATGGCGACCAAGCTGCACATAAAAACATAACAGCACCAGTCAGCTGGATTGAAAGACGGTTTAGTGGTCATGGCGATTGATGGTGCAGCCCTTCAGATTGATAGATCAAACTACCTCCAGCATCATCCCCAATCCTAACTCCATATCAGTTTGCTCTCCAGCTCACGTAGTGTCTTATGTACCTGCATGTTGAGAGACAGGTGTCTGGTCTTTGTTTGCTCCAGGTCACTCTGAGAATATTTCAGTCTCATCTGTAGGCCGTGAGCTTGAGACTGCACCTGACGAAGCTCTGCCTCCTTCCTCTTGGCCTTCATTTGCTCCTGATACACACACATGAAACATGACATTCATCAGTCGACCTCTCACCTGAAGAGTGTGTGCGTGTGTGTGTGTGTGCGCACTTACTTTCAGCTCGTCGGTGAGTTTCTCCTTTCTTTCCTTCAGTTTATCCACAGCTTTCTCATCCCATCGGCGAGCTTTGGCCTTCAGATCGCTGGCACCTCCGGAGATCACACCAGACTTCTGGAACAACGTCCCGTCCAGAGCCACCGTCTGACAGACAAACCGACACAATCATTACAGCAGCAACACATGTCAGATTCCCTCGCTTTCTTTTCATTATATCAAGTTTTTTGTGCAGACTGAAGGGACTAAAACTCAAGGTTGTCATGCGTCATCATATACATCCAGCTGCATTTACTGACACCTGTGATGTGTGTGTGAATGTTCAGGACTGATGGGGCATTCATGATTTCAGTCATGGTTGTAGAACTGTGGGCTGTCACCGTTCATGATGAAGTGAAAGGGAGTGAATAAAAAGTCCTTGTCGTGTCTTTCTCTTCATACCTTGTGTCTGTACGGTCCTCCGAAGGCGATTCTGCGAGCGTCCTCCACGTTCTCACACACCAGAGCATTTCCACAGGCGTACTGCAGAGCTTTCTTAATGTGCGGCGGCTCGTAACGGATCACGTCAATCACCAGTTTAGCACCGCGCAACTCGCGCAGCTTCTCGTCTGTGGGTCTGACCTGTGGTGCACATCAGAACATACACACGTTCACAGCAAGTGACACTCCATCTGATGACACACGAGCACAGACACGTCCTCACCTCCAGATAGTCCAGAGGAAGAAAGGTCTCAGGTTCTCCGCGCTGCTCTTTAATGTACTGGATGCAGTCGCGACCCGTTTTCTCAGAGTCCACGATGATGGCGTCCATGTTCTTGCCCAGAACTTTGGTGATGGCAATCTGGAATTTCTTCTGCGTGGGCTGGCAGAGGTCAATCAGTCGGCCATACTGGAGAATGGAGAAAGACACATGAGCGAACGGTCGGTGTGTGTGTGAGAGAGATGAAGCGTGAGGGACGGGTGTGATTCCTCACCACTGATCCAGGATAAAGTCTCTTGATGCTCTCCAGGATCTCAGCTTTACGCTGTTGTCTGCTGTTTTCCTGTCTGTCGATACGAGCGTCACCCAACTGCTCCATCACCTGCACGACACACATCATCACATCACAATTTCATTCAAGCTTTCTTGACATTTCGTTAGTTGTTAGAAGGAAACATTATTCTTGAAATCTTTTTTTGTTCTGTTAAATGTTGAAGAATTTAGCAAAGCAAACCGTTCTGGGGCCGTCTCTGACTAGCACTTTCATTTACCCTACTGTACTAGTCAATGATGGCCCAGAAATCTGAGTTGATGACATGTCTCCAAATATCTTTCTTTGTGTTCAGCAGAACAAAGACATTTTTTACAGGTTTGGAACAATTGGGGGGTTCAGTAAATCATGACAGAATTGTAATTTTTGGGTTGAGTATTGGGTTTCAGGTGGCTATGTCCAGGGGCCCGTGTCAGAAAGGAGGTTTAGTGAAAACTCTGAGTATATTAACCCTGAAATGAGGGAAACTCTGGGTTTTCTGTTTCAGAATGTGAGGTATGTCAAACCCGAGAAAGCGGGGTAACTCAAGCCCGTTTCTAAAGGCGGGGTCACTTATACTCAGAGTCAGTAACCATAGTAACTTACTCTGTGAACCTAACCTGGTCGGGAGCAGGTTTTCTTTGGTAAACCCAGAGTTCCTTTCCATCTCATCCCCTATTTAAAGCGCAAGTGGTGTAACTCATTCATTAATACAGTCATTCATGACACACATTTGCCATAATTTGTTTGTTTATTGGTAGATTTATCTATTTATGAATTGAAACTTAAGTCATTTTCAGCACATTAGTTAATCCACTGTATGCAGAGAGGAAAGTGTGCCTTGCTCTCAATCGCTTTCTGCCGCCATGTTGCTTTTTTGGTGCCGTTGCCATGGTGAATGGTAATATGGGAGCTCCATTGATCACGGCTTGTCGTAGTCGTGGTGTACGCACTGAACTCAAGGTAAGTCTACCCAGAGCTGATAGAACTAACTCAAATCAGCTGTTCTGAAACCAAACACTTAAGTTTCACATCTCGGTGTTAAACAAGTCCGAGTTCACATTTTAACTCGGTGTTGCTTGAACCTCCTTATTGAAACGGCCCCTGTTCTTTCCATAAGAAACTAGCATTATTTTTGTATCTTTATTCTCATTCATTTGCATATTAAATGTTATTATTCAGATAACAACTTTTGCTCCTCATATTGGAGGGAGGCACCATTGCTGTGATTGTGCCAAATTCAGGCCTTTGGAAACCACGGCTCTACATTACAGCTTCAGTGATTCTCTATTGCTGAAGATTTGATTTCAAATCCTCTGGTAAATCTCTTGACATATACTGGGACTGAGAGAGAGAGGCGAGTGGGTGTGGTTTCAGACACAGCTGGAAACGTTACAGTAATGACATTTTCAGAAAAAACAGCGATTAAATACAATAAACAATTGGTCACTGGTCACAGAATTATACTTTTCTTATGTAATGTCATTAGTGCCATGATGTTTCAAAGCTTTGGTTGGAATGAGCCAAAATGATGATTTCCTCACTATAGAATATATACCAGCATTTTCCTGTTTTTGATAGCACTTTTATTGATGTGTGTTTTACAGCGCTCTACTGTGGAAAGGGCTATAGAAATAAAGAAATAAACAGCTGAAGAACGGCTATGAAGTGAGCTACGACTCTCACCTGATTGAGCTCCGTGTTAATCTCATCGATTCTTCGTTTGGCCTGTTCCACCTCCTCTGTCAGCTCCTCCTCCATCCTTTTCTGCTCATCCAAAGACTGTCTGGAGAGCAGAAACCCAGAGGAATGTCAGAGATGTCCATGTGCATGTGAAGCATGTTTATCAGACATGTGATGTGTGTGTACCGGCTGGTGGTGATGTAGTCCTCCAGCTTCTCAATGCGTTTCTGGTTTTCCTCAATCTCTCTGATCTTCTGCTTGATTTTAGCCTGTAGACAACAACACTGTTTGGCTATTTCTCACTCTATACATGCAAAGATCAATTTACACAACAACCTGTTTAACTACACATAGACTGGGTCGGGTTAAACCTGGATATGTGTATGTGTGCAGGCATGACATCACCACTACTGGTCTGGCATGCATGACATAGCCTCATTTTCCTGGATCTGAGAGATCACGGATTGTTTTAAGAACGCTGTTGTGTGTACATGAAAATTGTCAAAAGGACAAAGAATCACTTGAATGCCTCTTTCACATAAGCGTAGCATTAGTTGAGTCAAACTTGTTTTTTTTTTTTAAGATTAGATTTGATATCTTTATTGTCATGGCATGACACATAGAATGAAATTAGGGTGCAAGACATCAGATAGATGTATTTCACATCACAGGCATCTGTACCTCGGTCTCAATCTTCTTCCTCTCCTCCAGGTCCAGTCGGTCCTGGTCAGCTTTCTGGTCTCTGTTAAATTTCTCCAGCTCTTGGGCTAGTGTTGCTGCTCGCTTACTGGCCTCCTCCTTCAGACGGTGATATGCCTTCACCTAACCCACAAAAACACACAGCGCATTAAAGGAGCAGTATGGGACATCGGCCACGTTTACATGCAACCAAATAATCCACTTGTGATCGGATTGAAAAGCCTTCATGTAAACACCTGAATCAATCCCATTGAGGTCAATACGATTGAAATTTTGATGGGATTGAAAGGGGGGTGTGAACCGAAAGCAATCCGATCAAGAGGAAAAACTGAAGCATGTAAACGCTTGAATTAGAGGATTTAAAAACACCTCGTGCACATGCGCAGTGCCGCGTATGTCTTAATTGTCGAATAATGTTTGCGTCAAATATTGAAAATCACACGAAACTCACCACAAGAACATGTTTGATCCATGGCAAAGTCACGTGCGTTATCAAGGGAATGGAGACGCTTATGTGTTCTTTCATAACATCACATAAAGCAAATAATGAACACTGTGGTATTCCAAAACTTTGTTTCTTTGCAAATGTGAAAATACAAACTATATTGACTTATACATCCATCCAGAGACAAGTTTGAAGATGCTGGGTGCAGTGTTGCCAGGTCCCTCTACATTTAAAGTACTTGGTCATTCGGGAACAAGATTCGTTAAGATTTTATCGATATCAATACTGCTTATCGATACCGGTACTTATCAATACTGTTATCGATACTACACTCTATAATTTGATGCAAAAACACATGATGTGAAAAGATGCTAAACATTTTAAGTTTCTTTATTACAGCTGAGCTTTAGAACTGCAGTTTACAAATGCTTCTGAGCAAACAGAAAATGCCACACAACAAAACGTGTGTGTGTTCCTTAGCATACCACTTACGGCACATAGCATGTGCATAGAGAGAGCACATCATAATGTAATTCAACATATTTACTTTACATGACTATGGTTATTTGGCTGGTAGACCGTATTTCTTTTTTCCTTTCTGGTTTTAGGTCTACATAAAATTAAGTACTATTTTCTAAGCAAGTAATATGTTTTTAATTATATGTACTATTTTTTAAATAATTTTACTAGCACATTTACTTCAATTTACTAAAGTAAGTAAATATACTCCGTGGCCGAATGATTAAAAACAATGTTATAACTTGTTCTCAAATAAAGGACTTTTATTTTGACAGGTTGCCGCAAAGAGGTGTTTGACGGAAGCTTCCTCGCTGTGAAACGCGGACGCTGAAAGCTCCATAAGCGCAACCATGCCACTCTTTCACTCATAAACACGCAAAACAAGCAGATTACAAATACATCGCCGAAATCATATGGCCCTAGATATCACACATACGTCGAGCAAACTTTGGCCATTCGGACATCATTCAGGGATGGAAAATGACAGGCAGCAGCCTCTAATTCGCCATTTAACACCCGAATACACAGAGATAAAACAACGCAAGTATCGATAACAGAATCGTTTGTCATGAAGCTTATCGATACTCTGGTATCCACCCAATTATGTACCGGTCCAAAAAAGTACCGGTTCTCGGTACCCATCCCTATTCGGTAACTTTTTAAACGGTTGTTTTTGTCTTGCGGGTGGAATAATGTTGTTCATCAGATGGGGATAATTGGGGTAAGTATGACACAATATGCGAGGTCGTTTGAGACAGTTTTTGGGTCGTTTTGAATGGCCATTGGACTGGATTTGTTACGCGAATCTGGCAACCCTAGCTGTGTGCTTGCGCAGAAGTTCCGTACATATATTTCATGCACATGTAAACAAATCTTTGAATCATATTGCAATGTTAAGGGGACATGTGAACACAGGGTTCTTACACCTTTTCCAACTTCAAAATCCAGCACTTTAAAAGCACTTTTAATGTGTGTTTTTATACTTTCCCAGTCATTTACAACTGCGTTAATTACATGCTGACATACATATACTGTATGTTCCTTTGTAGATAATCCATAGTTATACTGTATGCCAATTATATGTAATTATACTATATACTAACTATACTAAATTTATTCCATAAAAGACTTGAGCAAATTGTCATTTAACTCACAAAGCAGACATCCTATACAGTACTGTGGGCACTTATTTGTAATTGATATGATTTGACCACATAAAATAACACAAAAGAAACATGGAAAGAACATGGGTGCGAATTATAGGTTGCCGCCGCATCACAAATAGAGAATCGATCAAGTTTTTCTTTAAATTTAAAACAATTTTTGCTCATTAAAATGCAATTAATATAATACTGTTCCTATGTAATTTGTTTTGAAAATTAGTCACCAAATGTGGGAACAGTAGGTTGTAAGCTTTCAAATGATATATTTAGTTTGTCAATATTACTTTAGGATAAGACTAAGGTACTGTTTTAACAGTATGGAAAATGCCCCACCTGTAAATTTGTGACAGTTCAGAAGAAAAAACATGAACTGGTTATCATATCTATCATATGTATTTCAATCTTAAAGATATTTGTTTAACATTACGTTATAAAAGTTCCCTTGATTGTATTTTGTTCAAACTTTTGTGTAGTGTTAAAAAACTAAAACAGGAATGTATTTCTCTGTTTCAATACACAGCCACTAGATGGCGCATCTACGCCATTTATACCACACAGCACCCAACCCCCACCCCGTCACAAAAACATTTTGCACTTTACGCGGGTGATCCCAGCGAGCTAAAAAAAAAAATCTAATCCCTGATATCGTTCACATCGTAATAGCACTTTGTTGTTTGATGAAAGAAAGAATTCGCGACACTGCAGAATTCAGTCGGTGAGCACACACACACAACGTGACGTAGTTTTTAAGTAAGATAGGCCAATTTCTGCCCGAGTCCCTGTTCATTTCCGACCATATCTGGCAAAAAAGACCTACAATTACACTTTACATCCCTCCCGAAAATTAATTAGTTCGCGAATTTTTCCATCTACCTTAAACTCAATTGGCCTAATCGAAAATTTCGAAATAATCGAAAAACTTACCTTTCATGTGGCTTTATTGCGATACCACTAAATCCTATTGCAATCGAGCTGGCTGCGATATGCAATGGGTCAATATTTTTTTAATGCGTAGCTTGTCCGTGAAGCACGGCTCTGGGATCAGTAGGAAATGCTGCTGATCTAAAAGCAGTGCGAGTTTGAGTCGCTTATAATGTGCATTTGAAAAAGCAACACCCGTCAAACATGATCATTATATACTTTATTATCATAAAAATACCTGATGAGGCTTGAGTAACAGTGATAAAAAGATGTCCATAGGCATACATTCGAGAAGGTGTCATGGTCTTCTTCTGCAGTGCGTATTTGGAGTTTCCGCACGAGAGCGCCCTCTGGCTTTCGGATGCAGCAGCATTTTCCCGTACCTCACTCAAAAGCTGTGCATAAATCACGTGACATTTATCGTCGGTTTATCGTGACAGCCCTACTTGAAAGCGCAGCTGGCCCCATGGTGAAGAGCTGCACGTCCTTTTTGCATACTTTGCAGGTGGCCACTCGAGGATTTGGTCCACGTTTTAGCCATAATTTGTAATTTTCGTCATCCAGCCAACGAGCATTGAAACGGCAAACGCCCGGCATATTTTCATCTCCTACTCTGATCCACCAGAGGGCGCACATCCAAAAGACTGGCAGATAACATTATAGCCACGCGCCGATTTTTTTCGTATTTTCGTTATGTGCAAAATGTATGTTTTATTTCAAAAGAAAAATTCTCCGTAAAATTGCGAATTATTATGAAAGCAACGAAATTAAAGTTTTAGGCAGTTTTAAGCACTTGATCCCAAATCCAATCACTTTTCTAACCTTAAAATGACTATATTCAAATTCAATCATTTTACAGGATTTAAAGCACCCGTACGAACCCTGTGAACAGCACTTTCACAATCTGCATTCAGATTGAATTCATTTGAATCGTATTAAACACTTCAGTGGATGTATTTAACAGCAGCATTTCAACACTGAAACACCACATTATCTTTGCTGTCTGAATGACGAAGAATAACTGCAAAGACTGTGAGTTAATGGGAGATGTGTTAGGACAGTAATCATGAGTGGATGGTGTGTGTACCTGGTTCTCCTCCAGCTGGAGATCTTGTCCCTGACTCTGAGCCTCCTCCTCCATGCGTTCCTCAAACTCCTGTCTAGCCATCTCCACAGCGCCCTGCTCGCGGTCCAGCTCCTCCATGTCAGCCTTGCGCTTTTTGTAGCATTTCTGGGCGTTCTGAAGAGATTTGCGGGCGGCCTCCAGCTTTTTGATCTTGTGTGCCGTGTTTTCTTTGGCTTTAATGTAGAGCGGCCTCTTCTGATTGAGTTCTGCATCTTTTTCCCTGCATCAACATACAACAACACTGACTGAAAGAGGCAAACTAAAGCCTTGGACACTTGAAACAACAACAACTACAAAGCAAAGTAGGGGAGGGCCAACACAAGTTTTTCCTTTACGATCCGATTCCAATACCCGAATTGAAAGTTTTGGCCGATACCGATACTAGTTTTGCTTTTTCCTGATCAGTGTAGAATTGCATGCATTTTATTGTGTGTATATTAATGTATTTATGAAAGTTGACTGAACATAATGATATATGCATTATAATTAGGGTTGGGAATCGAAAATCAATTCCAATTTGGAATCGGAATCGAAAGGCTTGGAATCGGATCGGAATCGAAAGGAATAGGAATCGGATACTTGAGATTAAAATTTGAATTCCTCTTATCAATTCCTGTGTGCATATTTTCAGAAAAGTACATGCGTTGCATGATCTGCTGATATCTCAATAAAAGCCCTTATGAAAATTATCGATATTTTTTAATATAGTAAGCATAGTTTAGCTATAGAATTTGCATTAAATCACAGGAATCACAAATTAACCATAGTTGCATTATAGTAACTGCAGTTTAACCATGATGTAGTTCAACTATAATACAAATTGTAATAAATCAGAAAAGGTGTGTTTCTATGTGTAAATATACACAAAACGCTGCTCATAAATATATACAGTATATACAGTATTTGCAAACAAGTCAATAAGCAGGCTAAATGACCACACAGGTTGATATCTAAATGTTTTACTTCAACTGTGGAATCGAAACTCGGAATCGATAAGAATCGAAATCGATAAGCAAAATCAGAATTGGAATCGGAATCGATAAAATTGAAACGATTCCCAACCCTAATTATAATACAGCGTTTATGAACCTTAAATCCTGTATACACATTACATTACATCTAAAACAAACCATAATATTCCTTTTAGCCGTTTTATATGACCCCTTTAATACATCTCCCTTGACTCGCTTAACGCACCTTCTTCTGAAGTTCACAACAGTCACAACCCAAAGGTAAGAGATATGTTATATGCAGGGTTCTTACACATTTTCCAACATCAAAATCCAGCATTTTAAAAGCACTTTTAATGTGTGTTTTTATACTTTCCCAGTCACTTACAACTGCGTTAATTACATGCTGACATACATATACTGTATGTTCCTTTGTAGATAATCCATAGTTATACTGTATGCCAATTATATGTAATTATACTATATACTAAATATACTAAATTTATTCCATAAAAGACTTGAGCAAATTGTCATTTAACTCACAAAGCAGACATCCTATACAGTACTGTGGGCACTTATTTGTAATTGATATGATTTGACCACATAAAATAACACAAAAGAAACATGGAAAGAACATGGGTGCGAATTATAGGTTGCCGCCGCATCACAAATAGAGAATCGATCAAGTTTTTCTTTAAATTTAAAACAATTTTTGCTCATTAAAATGCAATTAATATAATACTGTTCCTATGTAATTTGTTTTGAAAATTAGTCACCAAATGTGGGAACAGTAGGTTGTAAGCTTTCAAATGATATATTTAGTTTGTCAATATTACTTTAGGATAAGACTAAGGTACTGTTTTAACAGTATGGAAAATGCCCCACCTGTAAATTTGTGACAGTTCAGAAGAAAAAACATGAACTGGTTATCATATCTATCATATGTATTTCAATCTTAAAGATATTTGTTTAACATTACGTTATAAAAGTTCCCTTGATTGTATTTTGTTCAAACTTTTGTGTAGTGTTAAAAAACTAAAACAGGAATGTATTTCTCTGTTTCAATACACAGCCACTAGATGGCGCATCTACGCCATTTCTACCACACAGCACCAAACCCCCACCCCGTCACAAAAACATTTTGCACTTTACGCGGGTGATCCCAGCGAGCTAAAAAAAATTAAAGAATCTTTATTTATACGAAAAACATCTAATCCCTTACATCGTTAACATCGTATTAGCACAATTCAGTCGGTGAGCACGCACGCACGCACGCACGCACGCACGCACGCACACACACACACACACAGTTTTTAAGTAAGATAGGCTAATTTCTGCCCGAGTCCCTGTTCATTTCCGACCATATCTGGCAAAAAGACCTACAATTACACTTTACATCCCTCCCGAATATTAATTAGTTCGCGAATTTTTCCATCTACCTTAAACTTAATTGGCCTAATCGAAAATTTCGAAATAATCGAAAAACTTACCTTTCATGTGGCTTGAAAGTAGGGCTGCACGATATTTTATTTCGGTACCACTAAATCCTATTGCAATCGAGCTGGCTGCGATATGCAATGTGTCAATATTTTTTTAATGCGTAGCTTGTCCGTGAAGCACGGCTCTGGGATCAGTAGGAAATGCTGCTGATCTAAAAGCAGTGCGAGTTTGAGTCGCTTATAATGTGCATTTGAAAAAGCAACACCCGTCAAACATGATCATTATATACTTTATTATCATAAAAATACCTGATGAGGCTTGAGTAACAGTGATAAAAAGATGTCCATAGGCATAGATTCTAGAAGGTGTCATGGTCTTCTTCTGCAGTGCGTATTTGGAGTTTCCGCACGAGAGCGCCCTCTGGCTTTCGGATGCAGCAGCATTTTCCCGTACTTCACTCAAAAGCTGTGCATAAATCACGTGACATTTATCGTCGGTTTATCGTGACAGCCCTACTTGAAAGCGCAGCTGGCCCCATGGTGAAGAGCTGCACGTCCTTTTTGCATACTTTGCAGGTGGCCACTCGAGGATTTGGTCCACGTTTTAGCCATAATTTGTAATTTTCGTCATCCAGCCAACGAGCATTGAAACGGCAAACGCCCGGCATATTTTCATCTCCTACTCTGATCCACCAGAGGGCGCACATCCAAAAGACTGGCAGATAACATTATAGCCACGCGCCGATTTTTTTCGTATTTTCGTTATGTGCAAAATGTATGTTTTATTTCAAAAGAAAAATTCTCCGTAAAATTGCGAATTATTATGAAAGCAACGAAATTAAAGTTTTAGGCAGTTTTAAGCACTTGATCCCAAATCCAATCACTTTTCTAACCTTAAAATGACTATATTCAAATTCAATCATTTTACAGGATTTAAAGCACCCGTACGAACCCTGTATATGTTTTATTTAAAGTGCATTGCATCCTTCAAACAGTTTACTGAGCCTTTGAATCAGAGGTTTAGAAACACAGTTATTGTGTGTGAGTGACACGTTTTACTCAGACCGATCCAGAGTATCAAGAGTATCCACCCCTAAGCTGACCTTCTGCGGCTCTTTCATAAAGTCATAAATGGATAGTTATTCATTTCTCAAAGCCAAAGAGACACAGCTGAAGCAACTTCACATCAATGTGATAGACATGTATAATCATCTGTTTGCGCGTGTATGGTGAACAGCTGGGAGGGGCATACAAACTGGACATCAGCACTCCGACTGCCAGCGGTAGTATTTAACCCAGTTTCAATCTGATGATGTTAGCGGTTAAACGCGGGCCTGCAAACAAGTCTGACGTAGCACCAGGGTGAGGAATCTTAATGTGGCCTTGTGAAACACTGCATGGCTTTGGCTTGTGATCTTACACATGAAGAATATATCTGAGACTCACTTGATCTCTTTCTCAATGGTCTGCTGGTCTCTCATCATTCTGCCCAGCTCTTTTTTCTTGTCCTTCAGCTCCTCCTCCACACGGTCCATGCGCTTTCTGTCTTTATCGATCTCTTTGTTGCGGTGGGCAAGCTCTCGGTTCAGTTTGTCGATCTCAGATTCATTGTGGAAGAGTTTGAAGAGCTGTAACTGAACGTTAGCGCGCACCACCTCATCCTTGAGCCGCTGGTAACGCTCGGCCTACGCAGAACACACACACGCAACAACACGGCTCACGTCAGAGACTCACGGAGGACAGTCATCACGACACACGCCATCTCACTCAAACAAGCTCAGCATATGTAAACGCTCCAGCAGACACAGCAGGAAACAGAAGGAAATCCATGTCAAATGTTTTGTGGGTACATACCTCTTCTTTCTCCTGTTTGGCTTCTTTTCGCTCGGCGGCAATGTTTTTCTTACGGTGGTAGTTAAACTGCGTGTCCTCCTCGGCCTTCACCATCTCTTTCTTGCATCTGTCGTACTCCTGCGCCAGCTCTCCAGAGCGAGAGATCTCCTCAAACAGAGCCGTCCTCTCTTTAGGGTTCTTCATAGCGATGGACTCAACGGCACCCTGCAGAGAAACAGCACATGACAAACTCATCGTCCGTCATCTTCACTAGCACGTCTGCTGTAATCTCCAGTACATCACATATTCATGTTCTGTGACGGTGCTTTTAAATGAAGATAGAAAGTGTTGTGGGATTATATCACATAATAACAATCACAACACCCTCTCTAACGGAAATGTACTTCTGACACACATTTTCTGTCAAACACATGTAACAACCTGGATTAAAAGTTTGAAGTTATATTAGTTTATTAGGGATGCACAATAAATTATCGTCCATATCGGTATCGGCCGATATAAAATTTAGGCCGATAAATTATGAATCATTTTCTCTGGTTAAACCACTTCAGCGGCACAACTCACAGTTAAAACCCAGTACAATACTGTCGTTCTGTCATGATCATTCACTTACTTATTAGCAAAACATTGTTAATGTAGGTACAGTGTGTAGATATTTATGAATGTGTATATTATAGGAACAAAAGCATATTTTTTTGAAGCCGATTGCTGTCTGAATGCTTTCTGTCTTGACACACGTTAGACATGTGGCTATTAAAAACGCTTTTCTGGGTTGCTCTGGAAGAACATCTATAATGTTTATTATATAAACATACCAGAAAAGTTTAAAAGTTAAAGAATCTTTAATTAGTGTAAAGTAGGCTTGGTACATGATTTTCTGGGAAAAAGAGAATTAATGGTTACCTTGTTTTCTGCAGTGAATGTTTTCAAATAAAAGCAGCTGTCCACTTTTGCCCTTTGTTTCAGTCTCAGAAGATGTAATATTAATATTTAGATACTATATATCGGCCAATATATCGATTACCGGCTTCCAGTGTTAAACAATTATCGGTTATCGGCCAAAATTTACATATCGGTGCATCCCTATAGTTTATATTTGAGGTTTTTGTAGGGATGTAACGATTCACCGTGAGCCGGTTGAAAATCGGTTATAATGAGTGACGATTCAATTCGGTTGAGGCTTGAACTGAATCGCAATACATTCTTTGAACAGCAGGGGCCGCTATTTTCACTGCAAACCTAAACGTGGATGCTGATATTTCTTAAATGCAAAAAAATCCAAGAAAAGCACAGACAGTATTAGTTTGTTTATATTAAAGAGACTTTTTCTATTATTAATTTGTTATAAAATCGCAGTTTACTTTTGTTATTTGAAATAAAACATTATTTTATTATGCAAAGAAACGTAAAGCATTTAAGAAATAATGCAAGGGAAGTTGTTCATTTCTAATTTGTTTCAACTCATTTTTTAAAAATAAATCGTGAGTAAATCGTGAATAAATCGCATCGCATCGTGAGCTGAGTGAATCGTTACATCCCTAGGTTTTTGGTATTCCAGAAGGATGGCTCGCTCGGTTCACGTGTTTCAGGTTTTATCGTAGCTTCATCGTGTAGAAAGAGAAAGCAGCAGCCGCTTTGCCTACCTGAAACACCAGAAAGTTTCTGGCTTTGATAAGGATTCCCAGTTTCTCCAGTTCTTCGCTGTACTCGGACAGACCCACCACTTTATTATTGATGCGGTACTCCGACGAGGAACCTACAGCACAGCGCGCGCGTGAAAGAGACAAAGTGAGCACGACCTTCTGTCACGCACACACACACACACACACACACACACACACACACACACACACACACACACACACACACACACACACACACACATGATGTGTGTTACCTATGATGATTCTAGAGAAGGACAGATCCTGCCCACTGTCCAGCTGGTACACCATAGTCACGAACGCCCGGTTGCCCGCAGGTTTACCCACCGGAGCTCCGTGAATCAAATCCTTCAGCGTCTTCACGCGCAGGTTACTGGTCTTCTCGGCCAGGACGAAGCTGATGGCGTCCATGAGGTTTGACTTGCCTGCACACAACGTTCACATTTCACCTCAAAAATCAAACAGAATGCCGCAAAACTGCGCACGCACGCACACGCTCTCTCACCTGATCCGTTCGGCCCGATAATAGCCGTAAACTTGTGGAAAGGGCCGATTATTTGTCGGCCTTTGTAAGATTTAAAGTTTTCTATCTCTATTAACTTTAAATATCCCATGATGAGTGATTTGTTCAGAGTTTAATGAAAGCAAAGCTACCAGGACGCTCGCTGTTTGCACGACGATGAGTGAGCGCGCGCGTTAACATCAAATACAGAAAGCAGCACTTCTCCTGAACGGTCTGAACCTGACGGTGAGTATTAATGTGAAATCCTTTCTTCGTAATATCACATCTAAAGATCTTACGAATCTAATTTCAAACAAAACAGACCCCGCAGCCCGCGCAATGGCTTCCCGTAAACACTGCAAATACCGCGAGATTTCGTGTACTGGAGGGGATGCACGTACTAATCTCGCGAGAGTGTCACGTGATCACAAATGCTAGTGACGTTAGCTGTGTCGCAAAAGCTGTAGCCAATTGGCCGTGAGTGGACTGCGAAGTGGACTTCAAAGGGTATTCCGCCATTTTAAGTGAGATTCCAATCCGAAGGGAGCGAACATGTTTGTTCGAAGGGCACTGCGAACGGCGTAGGGAATAAGGGAACATCGATACAAGATTCAAATAAGCTTTATTGGCATGATAAAAAAAATACATTGCCAAAGCACAGGAAAATTAAATATAAACATTCTGCACAAATACGGATTAAGATAAAAATAAAAAAGTAAAAGTATATTAGTATCTATATAGGCCTACATCAATATAAACAGAAAAAGAGCAAAGTATTGATGAAAGTTGAGGTTGACAGAATTACATCACTTAGCCCGGAATTGTAACCGAATCAAACTGTTAAACAAAAATGTAATTATGTATGTGTAAGATTAAAAGTAAATAAATGAACTAAACTGGAAGTGCTTCTGGACCAGTGAAAATGAACTGGTAAAAGTGTAGTAACCATGTTTTTTGTTGTTGTTGTATTTATGACTTTTGGCAAAACCAATCTTACTACAGAAACCATTGACTTAACTAATGATATGCAGAGCAGGTTCAATTTGTAGATATCTACTAAAGATCTTAATAGCTTACAGGAGACAATTGATTTGCAATTGCAAATGCAATTTAGTGTTTTTGTGAATTGAAAAATAAATAATACACACAGTTGGTTCAGATGTATGTACAACAATAATAAATAATCTACTGTGGCCTAGTTATAAACAAATATACAGAAGATTTGAGGGTTTTTTGTGAATGTATAGGCATGTATAAAGTTACATTCAAATATTAACCATATTAAGCCCATCAGACATTAAGTGCAATCATATGAACCATCAATTCAATACCTGCAGTGCATTTAGAACAGTGGCCTACATACTATTTAATGAAGAAAAACACAATTCACCACTTTAAGAAATTTCTAAGGTCATTTATCTTCTAAGAAAAAAAAACAAGTTACTTGTGAACAACATTATTTATTAAGACCATTATCAAAAACAGGATTGATGATCATTATAGGATGGCTCTCGATAATGACTCCTATGGGCTCCCACTCTTCTTCAAAATGTTCTGAATCCTCCTGTCAAACTGCTCCCGCTCACTGGTAAAAGAAAGTTTAAAGTTGTAGACAAAATTGTTATTGGAGATAATGGCAGGATGTCATGCTTGACCTTTATAGGATCGTTACATACCTTATGTCAATGACAAGCCCTTGTAAATATGTCAAATGCATTCTTGAACACATTTTTATTATTTCAACGTGTTATAACAGATGAGATCAATAACATCACAACATAATAGGCCTAATTAGCCAGCCAACAATTGCTTTTATTGTTTTTGAGTATAAATTACACGTACATATCTGTTAAGATGTTGAAATGAATTCATATTAATATCAATGAATCGTTTAATAACTATACATGTTTGACGATTGCTTAATAACAAAAACGATTATTTACCATAACTCGCGATGGACGATGAAGATGTTCTGGTGGTTCATAATGTACAGCGTCCCCTACTGGACAATAAGTAAAAACAGGGGCGTAAAACTGCCTGCTCTAAGGTACAGTTCAGGGCCGCATAAATATTTCTTTTAATTACGTGTTTATTAAAACAATTATCTTCGTCTCTGAGTTCTGACGGGCAGCCAGCGATGCAGTAGGTCATGTGAAAAAAACCTGAGCAACCCAAACTAGTGGTGGGCGGATCGATCCTGAAGTATCGATACTTTAGATACTAAGATTGTATCGAAAAGGATCGATCCTAACATAAAAATATCGATACTAATGTGTTTTTAGTTTTTACTACTTATTTTATTTATTTACTAATGTAGCTAATAAATGTATAATGAAGAAAAACTATTTCCCAAACACCTAGTTTTGCACACGTTGCTCCTCCCTGCCGTGTTTTGTAGTCCGCTATCACGTGACTCCTCAGCGCCAAGCGCAAGAACGCAGACGCTGCTGCAGCCGGCGAAAACAAGAGGAGCATCGTGTGGAGTTTTTTCACATTGGTGAATAAAAACACTGCGAACTGCGATGTATGGCAGTGGGCCTTTGGGGGTAAAAAGCCAAAGATTGAAAGTACTTTATTGTTTGAGACAGAAAGTAAATAAAGTGCTTAAATAATAGTGTGCACTTTGTTTATAAATTCACTTAAAAAAGTGTAATGAAAGGGAAACATGTTAATTTGTTCTATTATTTTGTCTAAACATAACACTGAACAAAAACGAAAAAGCAGTTTTAAAATCTTTGTTCTTGAGTAATAATTTTGTGCACTTTGGTTTTTTTAAAGCTAGAGAAGTAGTACTGGGATAAAGAGAAATTGTTTTGTTATAGTTTTTCTGTTTTGTTAATCTGTTATTGTTACTATTTTCCAGTAATAATTTGGTGCAAAGTTCATGTTTGCAAATTCGATTAAAGGAATAAATAACTAAATAAATAGATTTATTTGGTTTAAATGATGTCCAGTGTTTTAAAATCTACATGATTAATTAGCCTACAGGCACATTAAGAGCACAAATCACAAAATATCTTAGTGGTCATGAAAATGTATTCAGATTTAGCATATTAATGATGCATTCATCTGATAAATCATGACATTTCATTTACAGGAAAGTAAATATAAGTTCAAGTGAATGCTTTTTAAAAGTAAAAAGTATTGGTATCGGTATCGAAATCGGCAATACTGGCCCTGCATTTATTTGGTATTGGATCGATACTAAATTTTACAGTATCGCCCACCACTAACCCAAACTGCGAAAAGAGTGGAGGTGATTGGTGGATGCTGACATCCTTAGCATGGCAATCATCCCATAGGTTTATAAGCAAGTCATTCAAAAATTAAAGCCATTTGATTGGTAAAATCAGATTGATCAGATTTCCAATGATTATGCGTCAAATTTACATTTCATTATCTTCACTGTGGGAATGATTATGCTGGAAAGTTGAAGAACTGCCAAAATCTGCTCAAATGTTCAAAGGTTTTCCCAAAACATGTGAGAGTGGGGAGGAGTTACTTAATACAATTCCAAAGTTATCAGGATATTTTACAAAAGCTGACGAAGACGAAGTTGACCGGGCCCATGAAGGGTCATCTGCCCGACAATTTTAGGTTAGTTTGGTTATTAACTTAATGCATTCTAATTTTGTGTTTAAACGAACTCCATTTTATATTCGCTATAAATAAGCCAAATTGACAGGTTAATGTCTTAATAAAGTGTCTATATGCGTCGATTTTTTTGCGTGCTTTTTAACGCAGATGTATGGATGACTAAACCTGCAAAAATTATAAATAAATGAATGTATAAATAAATAAATATATAAACGAATAAATGTAATAATATGAAAATAAATACAGGAATGAATGGTTTGATAAAACAAAATAATTCGTTTTAGCTATTATTGATCTTAGCTTTAACTTTTCTTTTCATTTTTTAAATTGATTTATTATTTTTTGTGTCCATTTTTAATTATTTTTAATTATTATTATTTTTTATTTTTAGATTATTTTATTTATCCTTTCCTTTTATTTTTACATTTATTTATTTATACGTTTATTTATTTTTATATTTATTTATTATCGCATGTATTTATTTCCACTTTTATTTATTTATTCTTGTATTTATTCTTACTTTTCTGTGTCTTGTATGATAATTAGATGGGTTGGTCTTGCCTACTATTGGTTCAGCGTAGATTGAAGCGTTTGATCGATTACTCTTGTCTTGTTTTGGACTAACGTCACGTCACTCACTGATCGTTTGCTTCGTGTATAACGTTAAGTAACTATGGCGGGCGCACAATTAGCTAGAGAGTTACAGCATTTAGCCAATGAAGTCGATAACCATGCATCAAATGACTATGTGTCATTCAGATTAGATGCACTTATTGATGATTTATTACAGATTGACGGCGAGATAAATGACAAAGTTCTCCCTCGGTTGTTAGCCTCTTTGCAGCACATTCAAAGTCTGTGCGAGTCAGAGGGTGCTATGGTGGTGTTACAGTTCAACTGGTGAAAATCATAAAGCACAAAATGTAATAAGGTTTAACTACACAGATGAGCTTGTAAACCGAAGTCGCAAGCTAACGCTTTGTCAAAGTGATAGTTATAAGCAGCCTTTCGGTTAGAAAAAGCGTAAAGATTTAATGTAACATGATGTAACATAATGTAAATGAATTGAGACATAGTGAACTTAAGTCACAAGTTAACACGGTAGTAATGAGCATCGTTCTTTCACTACAGGGGCCATCAAATGGAAACCATTCCTTCTAAAAAGACGTGGTTACTAAACGGTACTCGTAAACTACATTCCATAAGAGATAAATAACACAGAGGTCACAAGTTAAAACGGGCATATTCCCTTGATTCATCCAGCTGCATATTGTTGTGTGACATCTTGATATTATTGCAAAGATCCGCAGCAGCTAGCATTGCGAAATAGCTTAGTGTGATTGTTACCGTAGTGACACGCTGCCTCACTTTATTGTATGGGTACGAATCCCGTGTCAAATCGCTTTATTTATTTTTTCACCTCGCTTCAGCCGTTACGGGCGATCATACCAATAATTTGCAATCTTAACAAGAATGTCAAAATCATGTAACAAGAAAGTCTGTGTTTATTAGACATCTTAATATCAAGTCGTCTTGTGCTTTCAGAATCGACGAATCTGCTGAGGTCGTTCATGCACCTCTTTGGCAGAGGACCTGTAACCGGAACTTGGTCACCACCTTAGCACCCCCTGACTCGCACAGATTTTGAAGAACTTTGTCATTTATCTCTCCGTCAATCTGTAATAAATCCTCAATAAGTGCATCTAATCTGAATGACACATAGTCATTTGATGCATGGTTATCGACTTCATTGGCTAAATGCTGTAACTCTCTAGCTAATTGTGCGCACGCCATAAACGTTATACACGAAGCAAACGATCAGTGAGTGACGTGACGTTAGTCCAAAACAAGTCAAGAGTAATCGATCAAACGCTTCAATCTACGCTGAACCAATAGTAGGCAAGACCAACCCATCTAATTATCATACAAGACACAGAAAAGTAAGAATAAATTCAAGAATAAATAAATAAAAGTGGAAATAAATACATGCGATAATAAATAAATATAAAAATAAATAAACGTATAAATAAATAAATGTAAAAATAAAAGGAAATGATAAATAAAATAATCTAAAAATAAAAAATAATAATAATTAAAAATAATTAAAAATGGACACAAAAAATAATAAATCAATTTAAAAAATGAAAAGAAAAGTTAAAGCTAAGATCAATAATAGCTAAAACGAATTATTTTGTTTTATCAAACCATTCATTCCTTTATTTATTTTCATATTATTACATTTATTCGTTTATATATTTATTTATTTATACATTTATTTATTTATTATTTTTGCAGGTTTAGTCCTCCATACAGATGGCCGTTTTGAAGCGCATTTAACTGTTTCTGGAGCTATTGAAACTGAGCAAGGAGGTACCGTTTCGTTTCGGTTGAGGCTAATGAACCTGAACTCGGATCGCCTTCTCCAGTAAGGTTTTGTCATGACTCATGTTGATCTCTTTGTGTAACTCGTAATTATTTTATCTTGCCGTGTAGTTCGTACGGCAACTGTTTTGTTATAAAAAGTGCTTCTCGAGACACTCGCGTTCTGCGTTGCACCTTTAAAAGACATTCCTGAGCACTGAATCTCGCATTTTAAAGCGCAGAGACGTGTTCCACGTTCTATGGGGGGCCTGTGGTAATTCATAGCCCCGGGGCCCATGGAGGTCTTAATACGGCCCTGGTAGAGCTGCACCAGCCATTCGTAAGTTCTTTCTTAAAAGTGAACGTAAAGTCCACACTAGAGGCTTAGTAAATACTAGCTAGTTTGTAACTAAATCTGTATGTTATTCGGTTGCACCGTTTGGTCTTAAGGCAGAATGCAGCTCGCAAGCTCTCCGTAAAGTAATGCGTAGTCGCATAATATGACGAGCACATTGCACATAGCATGTGGGAAAAAAACGGTACATTGTAAGAAATAATACGTTAAACCTGTTAATAACACATCTGTAACCTACACTCTTTTAAAAAATGATGTTGTTTTTTGTCTATATTTTTCCACTTTTTGTATATAGTGCATTATTGTTTTTATTTAATTTCAATTTTTTTTCTATATTAATGTATATTTGCACTATACTAAGCTCCTGTCGCCAAGTCAAATTCCTTGTGTGTATATTGTTGTACGTGCAGGTGCCGGACAAACGAGTGTTTATGTGGGTACACAAAATTTTGGCAGGCAGGTGACCTGAGGCTGCTCTCTAATTGGCTTGCGTAGGAATGTCACCAGGGCTGCCTTCAGCCCCGACAAAACGTTTTTTAAACGGAAACGGTGGTGCGGTTGAACACCCTGTTGTGGTGACGCAAGAGTTGAACTATGGCAGCTGAGAAGGCCATTCTTTGTGTTCTTTTTGAAGAATTTTCGGAGCCTGTTGAAATCGTAATAAATACGTGTTTAATACTGCAAAATACATCTCTTCTAATATCCTGAATTGTTGCGTGTACCGAGCTGCAGCTACATCTACATCTGTTCCGGTTTCTGCATTCAGCCCGCTTCTATTTCATCGCGGAGGAGTGTGTATGAGCCATCTCCGAGCTCTTCCCCGGGCAGGGAATTCTGAGGTACTGTCTGAAATCACGCCACGGGTTAGGATGGTACTGCTGAATGCTAGGTCGGTGGTAAATAAGACGGTTATTTTAAATGATTTTTTCACTTCTCGTCAGTTGGATTTTCTTTTTATAACAGAGTCATGGATTACAAATGGAGATCTTAGCCCCTTCTCTGAACTTTTACGCTTAAACTGTCAATTTTTAAACTCGCCTTGTAAAGTTGGCCGAGGGGGAGGCCTGGTGACTATTTTCAAAGATTCAATTCCATGCCGGACTTTAGCAAGTGTTGACTACCAGAGCTTTGAGCTGCAGCTCTTCTCAGTAGACCTGAACTCCCCACTCTTAGTTGCTCTTGTGTATCGCCCTCCTAAACAAAACTCAAACTTCCTCAGTGAGTTTGCGGATTTCCTGGGTGAATGTACACAAAAATATGACAAACTGCTGATTCTGGGTGACTTTAATGCTCATGTCTGCTGCTCTGGGGACTCTTTTGCTAAAGAATTTGTCACTCTTTTAAATCTGCATGACCTAGAGCAGTGGTCACCAACCCTGCTCCTGGAGATCAACCGTCCTGAAGATTTCAGCTCTAACCCCAATCAAACACACCTGAACTATCTAATCAAGGTGTTCAGGTTTGCTTGATAATTACAGACAGGTGTGCTGAAGCAGGGTTTGAGCTGCAGTCTGCAGGACGGTCGATCTCCAGGAACAGGGTTGGTGACCACTGACCTAGAGCAACATGTAAATGTCCCTACTCACCAGCAGGGTCATACACTTGATCTTGTACTGACGCATGGGTTTTCTCTGTCTGATCTTGAGATCTCTGAAAATGGGTTTTCTGACCATAAATCTATCATGTTTTGTGTGCCTGGGGTTTTTAATATTACCAAAGAAACAAAACTCTCCCGTAAATCCCGTTTAATCACTTCTACCACAAGTTCTGACTTTTCTCTTGCCTTCTCCAAAGCTATGGAACAAATGGACTTCAGTTCTAGCGAATTAAGTGTAGGAGAGCTTCTATGTGAACTCAACTTCACATGTGCGGCTATCTTTGATTCTGTCGCTCCCGAAAAATCTTTGAGTTTGAAAGCCAAGTCTAAGCCTTGGATCGACGACTATATTCGCTCGCTCAGGCAGGTCTGCAGGAGACCAGAGCGAAAGTGGAAGAAGGATCATCTCCAGATCTCATTAGAAATTTTAAAAGACTCATTGGTTCAATTTCAGAAATCTGTAAAAGCCGCAAAATCCAAATATTTAACGGAGATTATTGATAAGAACCTTCATAGACCTAGAACTCTTTTTACCATTTTTAATTCTATTATTAACCCAACTGTTTGTGAACCTCTAAAAGCGTCTGATGCGTTATGTGATGATTTCCTTAGATGTTTTATAAGTAAGATTAATGCCATTAGACTGGGTGTTTCTCAACCTGTTTGGGACCCATCAGTTTGCCCTACCATTACTTTGGAGTTTTCCCATTTTGAACCAATCTCCCTGTCACTTCTTCGTGAGATAGTTTGGCAGTTAAAGCCGTCTGGCTCTTCCATTGATGTCATTCCACCCCACTTTTTAAAACTTGTGTTTGATGCAGTGGGCCCCTATCTAGTAACCCTGAGAAATCGCTGTCTGGTGACTGGTGTTGTGCCTAATGTATTAAAACTCGCCACAGTTAAACCTCTGTTGAAGAAGGCAAACCTAGATTCCACTGCTCTAGAAAATTTTAGACCTATTTCAAATCTATCTTTTACTTCTAAGATTTTAGAAAAAGTAGTGTTTCAGCAGCTTCAAACTTTTTTGGATAATAATAAGATTCTTTACAGCTCTATTAAAGGTTTTAAATGACCTCTTATTAAATGGTGACTCTGGGGATCTCTCTATATTGTTGTTACTCAACCTGACTGCTGCTTTTGACAGTGTTGACCACTCAATTTTGCTATCACGCCAGGAGCACTGTGTAGGGATAACGGGGTCTGCATTAGACTGGTTCAAATCATATTTCACAAATCGCTGTTTTAACCTCCTAAGACCCGAGCTTTGGTTTGGCTTGCATTTTAGATTTCTTCTAGCTATTTGGGGTTAGGAGGAACCAATAAATATAATAACCAAATATTATATTTGAACATGAAGCACTTTTTGAAAAAAACCCGATGTCCACACATATGGACAATCGGTCTGTATCCACAGAAAACAGTCAAGACACCATTGTGTAATAAAGTACAAATCTATTTTATTAACAGCCTGAGTACACAGGGGGAAGTGTGGGAATGCTGTGAGTACACTGGGGGAAGTGTGGGCTGTGTGTGGGCATGCTGTGGGTACAATGGGGGAAGTGTGGGAATGCTGTGGGCATGCTGTGGGTACACTGTGGGAATGCTGAGGGTACACTGGGGGAAGTGTGGGAATGCTGTGGGCACACTGGGGGAAGTGTGGGTACACTGGGGGAAGTGTGGGAATACTATGGGTACACTAGGGGAAGTGTGGGCATACTGTAGGTACACTGAGGGAAGTGTGGGCTAGGTGTGGGTACACTGGGGGAAGTGTAGGCTGTGTGTGGGCATGCTGGGGGTACACTGGGGTAAGCGTGCCGTACACTGGGGTAAGTGTGGGTACACTGGGGGAAGTGTGGGCATGATGTGGGTACACTGGGGTATGTGTGGGTACACTGGGGGAAGTGTGGGCATGATGTGGGTACACTGAGGGAAGTTTGGGCTGGGTGTGGGTACACTGGGGGCAGTGTGGGTTGTGTGTGCGCATGCTGTGGGTGCACTTGGGTAAGTGTGGGAATGCTGTGGGTACACTGGGGGGAAGTGTGGGAATGCTGTGGGTACACCGGGGGAAATATGGGCACCCCGGGGGAAGTGTGGGCTGGGTGTGGGTACACTTGGTAAAGTGTGGGCAAAGTGTGGGCTTGGCCCCATGGTACTGCTTGCAGTCGTTGTGTAAATTGATGTTTTCAAACAAATTCTTCCCAAACTACGTTTTCACAGTTATTTAAAAAGATTAATTATTTCATTATTTTTTAATACATTTTTACATTTTCAACTTAGCAAAGTCCCATTGTCCACATGTGTGGACATCAAGTTTAGAGGCATAGTACATCTTTACTGTTGCAAAAATGTGTCAAATTTGCATGCTATATTTATCATACAACACTACTATGCATAACTTAACAAGAAGCAACAATGACATTTTATTAAATTTTTTACCTTTTGGATGTTTTGGCCTGACATAGCTGCCTTTATTTTTCAGATGTGTTCGCCGCCATCTTGACATTTTTATGTAAAGTGTTTTTCTCTTCTGACACCACCAGATGGCAGTATAAAGGTCCATGTTTGTGAATAACAGGTTCCAGTTACATAGAATTAAGTATTATCGTGCACACAACCAAAAATGTGATGTCCACACATGTGGACGCCAGGTCGTAGGAGGTTAAAGTTAATATAGAAGAGTCTGCCTCAGAGGTGACCTCCTTATCTTGCGGTGTTCCCCAGGGATCCATTCTGGCTCCCATCCTTTTTTCCCTATATTTGCTCCCCCTGGGCTCTATTTTTAGGAAATATGGTCTGTCGTTCCACTGTTATGCTGATGACACCCAAATCTATCTGCCCCTAAAGCAAAGCTCGAATGATTTGAATACATTTATGTCTTGCTTGTCGGATGTTAAAGCCTGGTTATCTCTAAACTTCTTATTTTTTAATGAAGAAAAAACAGAAATTATAGTGTTTGGTCGGCCGGACTCAACCACTCCAAATATAAACTTAAGTAATTTGACCTCCTGGAAAAAAACCCTGTGTTAAAAATCTGGGTATTATTTTTGATGAAGGTCTCAAATTCGATAAACAAATTAATATGGTGGTAAAGTCCTGCTTTTTTCAGCTTCGAATTCTTGCTAAAGCAAAGCCTTACTTACCAGAAAAATGTTTGAAAAAGTCATCCACGCTTTTATTACATCTAGATGTGACTACTGCAACTCCCTGTATTTTGGGATTGGTCAATCAGTCTTATCCCGTTTACAATTAGTTCAAAATTCAGCAGCCAGACTCTTAACAAGTACCAAAAAACGTGAGCACATTACTCCAGTTGTACGCACCCTACACTGGTTGCCCGTGCGCTGTAGAATTGATTTTAAAATTCTTTTACTAGCGTTTAAAGCATTAAATGGTCTGACTCCCTCTTATTTATCAGACCTTTTAACTGAATATAGGCCAACTGTTTCTCTTCGGTCATCAAACCAGAGATTACTGTGTATCCCAAAGTATAGGTTAAGATCTAGGGGTGATCGTGCATTCTCTGTTGCTGCCCCCAGACTTTGGAATGCACTGCCCCTTTCCATTAGAACAGCCTCCTCACCTTCCATTTACAATTCTCTGCTGAAAACATACTTCTTTGACCTGGCTTTCTGTAATTGATCTTGTGTATGTCTTTTATGTATGCTGTCTTTTCTTTTTGTTCTTTTTTATATTAATTTTAAATCTGTTTAAATTGCGCAGCACATTGGTCAACTTCGGTTGAATTAAATAGTGCTATATAAATAAAAGTGACATTGACATTCTTGACACGCCCACCAAACAAGAGAAAATGCATCTCAAACCCCATTGCACACCGTTGCAAACCGTTTCCAGGAAACATGTCGTTCAACCCGTAAACCGTAGCAAAACGTTGCGCACCGGTTTGAGCTTGAACATGCCCCAGGGCGCAGCTCTGTGCGCCACTGCGCCCCAGACCTTTCTGCTTTAGCTGATACAGTATCAATATTGATTTTTACATGTTTGACCTCATGTGATTGGACAATTCTCAACCGTTTCACAGAGAATCCTTTACATACCCAGAACCCCGGTACGGAACATTATTATGAAGTTTAAATAAATACAAGTTTAGAAGTACTATAGACTGCTGAACGTGATTTACAAATTCACCGCAACAGTAAGTGAGTTTAAATGCACAAAATAAACGCATATCTATCAAAAATCAGCTTAAAAAGAAACCTGTTGTCACGTGTTTACATGCATAGTACACTGAAAAAAATGATTATGTGCCTTAGTAGATTTTACGAAAATAAATTAATAAAATATACTTAATATAATTATGTTCCTGTTTTTAACAAAAAAAAATGGTAAAAATAACGTAAAAATCTTGGGAATGAAATCTACTAATTTTTTGTTAAGAGTTTAATTATTTTCTTTGAGTAATTTTAATTGAACAAATTAATAAGTAAATCCAACTAAATTTTATTATGTTAAACCCATTTAAATTGTCCAAATTAAGTTTACTTGTTTATTTTGTGTTGAGACTACATAAATCATTTTTGTAGACTAACTACCTTGGCAGTTGATCTGTAGTTCCCAGCATGGGAACAACTGTCATTTTAAGTGTTTTTCAGTAAAAAAAAGACTTGTTCGTGTTTTGTGTTGATTTATCTTTGAGTTTGGGTATTATTTTTAAGTTTTTTTTTTTAAAGTTGTTAACGTTGTTCAGAAGAGCGGTGCTTGTGCCTCGGCTGAGGGAGGCACGATGTTAGTCATGAAGTGTGTAATTTCACTTATTGAGCAGTAACTGTGATAATGCCAGTATAGAGACCACCAATCTCTTCTTATTGACAATATATCTTGTAATTTTTTTATATTTCAATACGAAAGTAAGTGATCCGTGAAGTTTGAGTTAGACATGTTTTTGTTCAGTGTAATTTTTTTTGTTTACTTTAAGTAACATTTACTTGATATTTTAACAAAAACTAAATGTATTTAATAAGTAGAATTTACTTAATTCTGGTTAGTAAATTGTACTTGAATAATAGCAGCAAATTTTACTTAAAAAAAATAGTGCAAATTGTTACGAGAATTTTATTAAGTAAAATCTACAAGTTATTTTTTCCAGTGTAATAAACCGGCTACACATAAAACCGCGTTTACATGGAAGTTTGAGACTTGCCGGGTTTCTCGCGTTCAGTGATGTCACAGTTGATAGTCTCAGGGCTCTAGAGTGCGACCAGTTTGGTCGCACATGCGACCTTATTTCTCAATGGTGCGACTAAAAAAAATCGTTCGAGGGAGAAAAAAAGTCTCCGCGACTCTGAAAGTCTCCCTGTGATTCAACAACAGACACACATTAGGCCCATATCGTGGTCTAAACCAATCAGAGATAGTGAAGGGCGGACCCCCCTCTGATTGGCCGTGGTCCAGATTTTCCTGTACGTGTGTGTACCAGATGTCGCGTTAACCAAAAAATTCTCTTTTTTTTACCAGTGATGGAAAAATCTTAAGGCCGTCCGTCCATCCGTCATTTTGGCGGATTACAATGAGGGCAATTTGTAACTCCCCGTTCCCTTTCTGTCGGTCTCTCGACGTTGTGTCGAACCGACAGATGGGGTTCGTCCCTGAGAACCAATCGCTTCCGACTACTTAGAAAAGGCCAATGAAAATTGGCGAATGAAATTTGCATGCCGGACTCCGCCCCCGGAAATCCGGGTATAAAAGGGAGACGGCGTGCTTCATTCATTCACCTTTTGTTCATCGGAGCCTTCGCTTGTGAAGATCAACTCTCGCTACTACTTAGCAACTCCAGATTGCTGGTTCTACGACGTGGTGCAGCGGACGGTCCCTTCCTGCGGCGACTTCCCCTGGGCGTCTCGGCGGTTCCAGAGGTGTTCGAGCTAGCAGACGGTGCCACACCGTCTGCATTCTAAAAGAGCAAATTTCTCCAGCGTGGCATGCCCGCTGTTCTCGTGGGTGCAACACACTCATCGAGGAGGGGGACGGACACGAGGTCTACTTCCAGTATGCTGGGGCAGCCCTTGTGGATACGTCCTGCCCGCACTGCGGGCGGTTGACGATTCAGACGTTGCGTCACGGGTGGCTGTGTTCCCACGGGGCTCAGCCACCACCTTGTCTGCTTCCCGTTCCGTGACGGCAGGACTACGGCCCTGCCACCCGCTACGGCGAGCAGCGAGGGTGATATGAGGATTACTGTGAGCGCTAATCCGTTAGCCACTGACTCGCGGACCATTCGCACCTTGTCTTGCTCGTCTGACCTTTCCCCATGAGATGGTCCACCGTCTTATTCCATCGGACACGGTACGTGATGATGAGATGTCTGTTGCAGCATCGGAGGGTGACTTACTGGCATCAGACTCTGACGATTCCTTGAAGCTCCCTCCCTAGGAGGGTCGAGATCAGGAAGAAGCGGACGTCGAAATGTCAGCCATGCTTTCCCGGGCCGCCGGCGTTGGGTTGCAGTGCCCGCACTGCCTCTCCCAATGCTCGCGGCTGGATACATGGTATCTCGGGTTTGAGAGCGGCTCCATGAAGTACTCGCCCCAGTGCCGTGTTTCCTCGGAAGTGCATGAGGAACTTAGTACGACCTGGAACGCCCCCTTCGGCGCGTGCACGTCAACTAGTTCCATCACCCTTTCTTGCCTCGATGGTGGGGCAGCTAGAGGATACGTCGAGTCCCCCTGGGGCTCGACCTAGACTCCCGTCCAAAGCACGTAGGCTTTTCGGCATCCAGGATGTCGAGAGCTTACTCTGCTGCGGGCCAAGCTGTCCCCTCTCTCCACGCTATGGCCATCCTGAGGCCAAGGCGTTCAGAGAGCTCCACGAGGGTAAGACTGACCCAGCGCTTATGCAGGAACTCCGCGCCGTCACCGACCTCGCTCTACGGGCGACCAACATGACCGCGCGGGCCCTGGGTCGGGCGATGTCCACACATGTGGTCCAGGAGAGACACCTCTGGCCAAACCCTGCACAGATGGGTTGCGAGAAAGTACGCTTTCTCGACGCACCCATCTCGCAAGGGGGGGCTGTTTGGTGATACTGCTGAGCCACAGTTCACGACAGTAAAAGGAGCAGACAGAGGATATCAAGCATATCCTCCCCCGCCGCGATTCGGCCGCCCCCTGGCCGTCAAGATCCCGTGCACCCTCTGCTTCCCAGCAGCCCTGGTCCTCTTCAACACTCCGGTTCAGGTGCCCCCACTCGGCAGCCCCCCGGAGACGTCGAAGAGGAGACCACCACCCCATCAGCAGCCGTGGCGGAAGCCATAGCAGCCCTAATGGGAAGACCCGAGGGAGATCGAGAACACCTTTTGGGCCCGACCCAAGCCATTCCATTGCTGGTTGGTCGATCCGGGACGGTTCCTGCCCCGTCCCAACTACGCACTTCTAAAGGTTTTTCTCTCTCTGGGTGTTTATCACAGCCGCTCTCACCCTCTACACGACGGTGTTCGGCAACTCGACGTTGCGTCATGGCGAGGCGCAACATCGAATGTACATTGCAGCCCTCAGCACTCTCAAATCGATGGTGCGTGGAGCTGCATCGCCAGGTAGGCGAACCAGCAGAGCCAGTCTTCTTGCCGGCCCCCGGCGAGAGACCCGCACTGACAGCCATCGAACCACCCCCCGGGGGGTCGATGAAGCAGATCCCCCTTAGTCCCCCTGTCGCGGTCCCTGGGAGCTTGGCTCGAGCTTCCCACACCATCACGGTGGCTGAGGAGAATGATCCGTCTCGGCTACGCGATCCAGTTCGCCAGAAACCCGCCCAAGTTCCGGGGCATCCTCGCCACCTCGGTCAGAGGCCGGGATGCTCCCGTACTACGGGGCGAGGTCGCCACCCTTCTGGCGAAGGGTGCGATCGAGTCCGTCCCCCTAGCCGAGATGTCCAAGGGGTTTTACAGCCCCTACTTCATCGTCCCCAAAAGAGGCGGGGGGGGTGCGCCCCATCCTAGATCTGCGTACCCTGAACAGACACCTGCACAAGCTGCCGTTCAGGATGCTCACGCAGAAGCGCATCCTGACATCTGGCAGATGTCAGGATTGGTTCATGGCAATCGACCTAAAGGACGCTTACTTTCATGTCTCGATTCTCTCTCGTCATCGCCCGTTCCTACGGTTCGCGTTCGAGGGTCAGGCATATCAGTACAGAGTCCTCCCCTTCGGCCTGTCTCGGCCGAGTCTTTACAAAGATCGTGGAAGATGCGTGCCACGTATATCCCAGGCGACCTGAACCAGACAGCCGATGCGCTCTCTCGTCTCCACACTGAAAGTGTATGTAGCCGCCATTGCCGCTCATCACAACTCAGTTGCTGGGAAGTCTCTAGGGCAGCATGACCTGGTCATTAGGTTCCTAAAGGGCGCTAGGAGGCGCAATCCGCCTCGTCCGCGCTCCATACCCTCGTGGGACCTGGATGTAGCCCTGACAGGTCTCACCAGGCCCCCCTTCGAGCCCCTAGGGGATGCTTCTCTTCCTCATCTCACGATGAAGACGGTTCTCCTTATGGCGCTCGCCTCCATCAAGAGGGTAGGGGACCTACAGGCATTCTCCGTGTCCCCTGACTGCCTAGAGTTCGGACCCAGGGATTCTCACGTTATCCTGAGACCTCGGCCCGGCTACGTGCCCAAGGTTCCCACCGCTCCCTTTCGGGACCAGGTGGTGAACTTACAGGCGCTCCCCACTGGGGAGGAAGACCCAACCCCGTCCGTGTTGTGTCCAGTACGTGCGCTGCGCCTTTACTTAGACCGCACACAGAGCCACAGCTCTTTGTCTGTTTTGGAGATCAGCAGGGAGGGCTGTCTCAAACAGAGATTGGCGAGGCACCTCTCTGGCAGACATCTGCAGAGCTGCGGGTTGGGCTACACCCATCACCTTCGCAAGGTCCTACAGCCTCCGCGTAAAACCGGTATCGGCTCGAGTCTTGCTCGAGGCAAGACTGGCGGCTGGTAGGGTGTACGCCTATGACAGTACCTTCCCCCTTTTTCCTAACGGCGTCAGCGTACTAACTAGCCTCCCTTCTTCCCCCACTGGGTGACGAACAGGCACTCCATCCATCACTAGCAAGCACCTCCTGCGGGCGGGCTGGGCAGAGCACCCCTGCCCTTTAGGCCGGGTATCTCCGGAGTTATTCGCAACATAGCTCTAACCAGACCTAGTGCTACCAGACGTTGCAAACCCCCAGTAGGGCGGTTCCGTCTGATGTATCCTCATGCTGGTTCCCACCTTGGTAACCCATGACCTCCCCAGGTGGACCTCCACCTCGCGGTTTACTCTTCAGCCGCACTTTCTTCCCATGAGTTCTCCCCCATCGGTGAGACCATGTTGATATCTCCACTAGACTCCTCCCTGCGGTAGGAAGTGGTCTCTGTAGCGCATCCCCCACTTGAGGAAGTAGCGCTTACCCAGTGGCCTTATGGTTCCGGGCAGCTTCTCGCCATTAGAGAAACAAGGCCGCCGCCTGTGAGGCCGAAGGTAGGGGCCTTCCCACCTTTCAAGAAAGCTCTGGGACCCCCTACCTACCCACTGGTAGGTTACAATTTTGCGGTAGCGCTCACGGCTGACACGCCCAGGCCAGTCACCGTCGCTTCGTTGAGATTGTGACAGGGCACAGTGTTATGGCGTTTTCCATTGGAACCCCATCTGTCGGTTCGACACAACGTCGAGGGACCGACAGAAAGGGAACGTCTTGGTTACGTTTGTAACCTCGGTTCCCTGATGGAGGGAACGAGACGTTGTGTACTCCTTGCCACAACATGTGCTGTCCTCTGCAGCAGTCGTGAGAGGTCCGAGGTTCCTCAGAACAAAGGTGAATGAATGAAGCACGCCGTCTCCCTTTTATACCCGGATTTCCGGGGGCGGAGTCCGGCATGCAAATTTCATTCACCAATTTTCATTGGCCTTTTCTAAGTAGTCGGAAGCGATTGGTTCTCAGGGACGAACCCCATCTGTCGGTTCGACACAACGTCTCGTTCCCTCCATCAGGGAACCGAGGTTACAAACGTAGCCGAGACGTTTCCCTTCATTAGAGCGTGATATGCTCGCGAAGGGACATGCGTGTTTTCACCTACTGACTAGACATATGTGATGCGATCTGGGAAAACCCGTCGGATGTCACGCTGGGACACCTATCAAAGTAAACCACATAACATGAAGAATGAAGGAGTATCAATGCACATTTCCCGCCAGTCCTGTGTAAACTACGGCATGCAAAGTTTTTTCATACAATGTTTTCGTGAGATGACAGAGCTCCCCGGTCAGCTGCTCATGCGAGCCGGACCGCGATCGCAAAACATACAAGGGATGATCAAAAGTCCAGACACTATGCACATGATAAACAACGTAAAACTTGCTTCACTGCTTATTAGTTGTTGTCCATAATGTTTGCTAGTTTCCTTGTGTAGTTATGGCAGAGCTCTCGTTCTTTAAGTGTGCCCTGCACCATTTTACTTTCTTTCGTTTTATTCAAACGGTTTTGTACAGTATTTTTATAGACTTCAACACTGGGAAATGTTTTTTTATTAAATTGTTATTAGAGTAAGTCTTTTACTACTCTAAAGTGACTTTTACATGTGATACTGCTGTTGTGCTTTTATTTTCATCACTTAACTTTAAACCCGTTTTCCTCCAAATTCCGTTCCTGAAAATCATAGCGCTTCAGCCGACCTCAGCCATAACTTTTGTTACATACACAAGGTATGAGCAAAATAAAAACTGATTTGGAAAGGGCTTGAATATGGTATCAAAAACTGTAATATAGAAATTTTCACCATGTGTTGGGTTTTCCCAGATCGAATCACATATGAACATAAACATTAAAACATTAAATACAGTGGCTTGCAAAAGTATTCATCCCCCTTCATTTTGTTATGCTGCTGCCTTATCTTAAACTACTTTAAATGATTATTTTTTTACATTAATCTACACTCCATGCACAGTAATGACAAAACAAAAAACTGATTTTTGACAGCTTTGCAAATTTATTAAAAATAAAAAACAAAAATAAGTACATTGCATAAGAATTCATACCCTCAACTCAGAAAATGGTTATAGAGCCTTTACAGACTCAAATCTTTTTGGGTATGATGTGAAAAGCTTTACACATCTGCATTTGGCAATTTTCTGTCATTCTTCTCCTCAGATCCTTTCAAACTCTGTCAGGTTGGATGGAGATCATCAGTAGACAGACATTTTCAGGTTTCTACAGAGATGTTCAGTTGGGTTCAAGCACTAGCTGGGCCACTCAAGGACATAGACAGAGTTGTCCATAAGCCACTCTTGCATTGTTTTAGTTGTGTGCTTAGGATCATTGTCATGTTGGAGAATGAACCTTCTGCCCTGTCCGAGGTTCTGAATGTTCTGGGCTAAGTTTTCATGATCATTATCTCCGTATTTTGTGTACAGTCCCTGAAGCTGAAAAACACCCCCACATCATGATGCTGTTTCCACTACACTTTACTGTTAAGACGGTATTGTACAGGTGTTGAGCAGTGCTTGTTTTTCTCCAGACATGATGCATGAATCTGAGATTCATCAGACCAGAATATCTTGTTTCTGACAGTTTGAACGATTCGTTGAAGTACATTTTTGCATATTTCAAGTTTACATGTGTCTTCACTGAGCAAAGGCTTGAGTCTGGCCACTAAGCCATAAAGCCCAGATTGGTGGAGTGTTGCAGTGATGTTTGTCCTTCTGTAAGTTTCTCCCATCTCCATATATGATCATAGAGCTCAACCAGAGTAATCATCAGCTTCTTGGTCACCGCTCTAACCAAGACCCTTCCTCATCGATGGCTCAGTTTGGACAGGAGGTCAGCTCAAGTAAGAGATCTGGTGGTTCCAAACCTCTTTCATTGAGGATAAATGGAGGCTACATGCTTCTGTGAAACTTCAATACAGCAGATTTTTTTCAAAAGTCTTCCCCAGATCTGTGCCTTGATACACAATCCAGTTCTTTTGACCTCATGTCTTGGTTTTTACTTTGATATGCATTTTCAGCTGTTGCACCCTTTATAGAGAGGTATGTGCCGCTCCAAATCATACTTATTCAATTGAATTTGGCACAGGTTAACTCCACTCGAAGTGTAAACATCAACAAGCACAACTAATGCTTCTGAGCTAAATTTCAAGTGTCCCAGAAAAGGGTATGAATACTAATGCAATGTACTTACTTCAGTTTTTAATTTTTAATAAATTTGCAAAGTTGTCACAAACCTGTTTTTTTGTTTTGTCATTATTGTGCATGGAGTGTAGATTAATGTAAATTATTTTCAATTTAAAGTAGTTTAAGATAAGGCAGCAACATAACAAAATTTGAATAAAATGAAGGGGGATGAATACTTTTGCAAGCCACTGTATATAGATGAATATAAACAACAAAGAAGACGTGCCTCACTTTTAAGTGAAAGTGACCTATTTGTCAGATATGGTGACCCATACCCGAAATGTGACCTCTGCATTTAACCCATCCAGAGAGTAGTGAACACACATTCACCCGGAGCAGTGGGCAGCTATCACTGCAGCGCCCGGGGAGCAAGTAGGGGAAAGGTGCCTTGCTCAAGGGCTCTTCAGTTGTTGCCCGCCAGCCCTGAGAATCCAACCGGCAACCTTCTGGTCACGAGTCCGACTCTCTAACCATTAGGCCTTGACTGCCTTTATAACTTTTATTGAATAAAATATCAGAATAAGAATACAATCAAGCCTCACTTTATAACTGTGAAGCTGGCGCTGTACAGATGACACATGCCTGAATTGATAACTGCCCAGCTCGCATGTCTCTGCGCAGTTTGTGCCAGACGCCCAACGCCGCCCTACCCTACTTCACTGCACTGCACTGAATAAACCACTTCTGTGAGGAAACAGATATTCATTTTAGGATTCGACTGCCTGTCAATCAATTCAATCAATTTACTTTATTGTCATTGTACATAGTACAATGAAATTCTGTCTGGTGAGTCTCAGTTACAAACTACAACAGCTTACATCAACCAACAATTACAAACAACATTTACAACAAAAATAAAGTACAGGTTTTATCATTAGCTTGAGGTTGTAAGTGCAAAGGGTTTAATAGAGGACACAGCTCTTGGAAAGAAGCTGTTTCTCAGTCTGTTTGTATGTGCTTTTATAGTCCTATACCTCCGCACTGAGGGCAGGGGGTCAAACAGTCCATGGCCCGGGTGGATGGGATCTGCAGCAATGTTTCTGGCCTTCTTCTGGAGGCGTTCTTCATAAACCAATTCCAGGTCTGGAAGTGGATCCCTGACAATCCTCTGTGCAGTCTTCACCACCCGGGCCAAGTCCTTGTCCTGTGCTGTGCAGCTGGCATACCACACATTAACACAGTAGCATAGGATGCTTTCTATAGCACTCCTATTGAAATTTATCAATAGCCTAGAGGAGAGACCAGCCTGCTTCAACTTCCTGAGGAAGAAAAGTCTTTGTTGAGCTTTCCTAACCAGGTGAGAGGTGTTCAGTGCCCAAGTGAGGTCCGCTGAGATGTGGATACCCAGGAATTTTATGTTTTCCACATGCTCCACTTCTGCCCCCTGTATAAGCAGTGGTGCATGTGCTGTCCTTCTGGACCTTCTGAAGTCCACAATAATCTCCTTGGTCTTGTTTGTATTCAAAACCAGATTGTTTGCTGAACACCACAGGTCTAGGTGATGGATCTCCTCCCTGTAGAAAGTCTCATCATTGTTCGATACGAGACCCACTACGGTGGTATCGTCAGCAAATTTCACAATAGTGTTGGAGGCATGGATAGAGGTGCAGTCGTGTGTGAAAAGAGTAAAGAGTGCTGGACTAAGCACATCCTTGAGGAGCTCCTGTGTTCAGAATGTGGCCAGATGATGTATTTTCCCCTATTCTTACTACTTGTGACCTGTTGGTTAGAAAGTCTCTGATCCATAAACACAGTGAGGTGGACAGACCCAAATTATAGAGTTTCTGTACCAATTTGTGGGGGATTATTGTATTGAAGGCGGAGCTAAAGTCGACCAATAACATCCTGACGTATGTATTCGACATCTCCAGATGGGAAAGGGCTGTGTGGAGTGCTATAATAATTGCATCCTCCGTAGATCGATTTTCCCTATAAGCAAACTGGTAGCTGTCTAATTCTGGAGATACAATGTTCTTAATGTGCCTCAGAATAAGCCTCTCGAAGCATTTCATAATGACAGGGGTCAGAGCCACTGGGCGATAGTCATTAAGGCAGGTAACAGCTGACTTTTTTGGCACAGGTACAATAATGGAGGATTTAAAGCAAACAGGGACAACGCTGAGCTGCAGTGAAAGGTTAAAGATGTCCTGAAACACTCCTGCAAGTTGGTCTGCACATAATTTCAATGTCCGACCTGACACTCGGTCTGGCCCCGCGGCTTTGGTGACATTGATTTTCCTCAGTGCAGTCTTCACCTGATGAAACTGAAGTACAAGAGTCTGCTGCCGCTGTTCTTCAAACTGGGGCAGCAGGGCTGTCCCTTCACCACCTTGTGAATCGAAGTGGGCAAAAAACTGATTCAGGGTGTCAGGGAGTGCCTGATCCTGACTGATCGTCTGCTTGCTACCCCTGTAATCTGTTATAGCTTTAATACCTCTCCACAGATGCCGGGGGTTGTTGTTATCAAAGTGACCCTCAATACGTTTCTTGTACGTGTGTTTAGCCTCCTGTATGCCTTTCTTCAGCTCTCTCCAGGCTCTACTGTAGGCCAGCAGGTCACCTGACCTATAGGCAACATCTCGGGCTTTAAGCAAAGACCGCCCTGTACTGTCCAGCCACGGCTTCTGGTTAGGAAACACTCTGATGGATTTAGTGGGCAGCACGGATTGCATGCAGAAATATAAATAGGCCAAAACAGATGAGGTATACACCTCTATATCCGCATTCTCTTTAAGCACTCCCCAGTCAGTGCATTCAAAGCAGTCCTGAAGCGCTGAGATGGCCTACGCACTCCAGGCTTGTATGGTTTTAACAGTTGGTCTTGCTCAGCAGATAATAGGTCTGTAGGCCGGTATCATTTCCAACGAGATGTGGTCTGACATGCCAAGGTGTGGAGATGCTACAGCCTTGTATGCCCCTCGGATATTCGTATAGACCTGATCAAGAATATTATTGTCCCTGGTCGGGAAGTTGATGCACTTAAAAAATGTGGGAAACACAGCTTTCAGATCTACATGATTGAAGTCTCCTGCTACAATCACAACTCCCTCTGGATGTGCATTTAGCTGGCCATTTATGGTGCTGTTGTGCAATTTCTCCTGTACTGTCCTGACATTAGCCAATGGTGGTATATAAACAGCTATAATCAGAAAAACAGAAAACTCCCTTGGCATGTAGAATGGCCTGCATTTTATGGCCAAATATTCCAAATCTGGGGAGCAGTACGTTCCAATGACATTCGTTGCAGTGCACCAATTATTATGAACATAGATGCACACTCCACCGCCTTTAATCTTACCAGAGACTGCCGTCCTGTCAGCTCGATACACGGAGCGGCCCTTCAATTCAATAGCCTCGTCGGGTATATTGTAATTAAGCCAAGTCTCTGTGACGATCATCACGCAGCTATCCGTGGCACGCGACATAATCCTGAGCCGTAACTCATCCATCTTGTTGACAATTGATCGGGAATTTGTGAGAAAGAGACTCGGAAGGGCAGTTCCATGTAAATTAGCATGTAGCTTAGCACGTAGACCACCTCTATTTCCCCGCTTTTGCCTCCGCTCCCTTCTCCGTGGTATAAAGTCCAGATTTGTGGGTGCATAAAGTTGGTATTGTCTCCCAATATCTAAAAGTTCAACTCTTCCAAATTGAGTAACAGCGTTCAGTGTCTGAACTAACAAACAGGACACGCAAAACAAAACAACAAACTGAGAGCACCAAGCCGCTGCGTAGTCACGCGCCGCCATTTTCGGCCAACGCCAAAACTCATTCATTTTAGGATTCGACTGCCTGTCCATTAATGTTCAACATGTTTCACATTAAACAATACTTTCGTTGGGAACGATATGTAGATTTCACTATGATAAAAATGTTATTTTTAAGAGAAGGCAGAGTAGTGAATATTGCGACAGGCAGGACTCACTTACGGCATTATCATAGAATTTATTAGTAATATTGAATGATGGTTTTCAGGTTTGAGCAAAAACTTGAACTGTAATTACTAAAACTGCATGAGTACATATGATGCTGAGGCAATTTTATGAAAAAAGAACATGAGTAATGTAAAATATTACATTGTATATTTGTTGTTGAATGAAATTAAATGTCTCAATAAATACATTTGAAATGTTATGACTTGACTGTTGCGTTGATCATGACAATGCAATTTATTTGTAAATAAACTAATAAATATAAAGGTATGGTTGCATGGGATTCCACCTTTGAACAAAAGATCTGACATGAACACAATATCTTTAATGGAGTCAGAGAAACATTTCAACTAAAGCACGTCATCCTTCAGCTGTTCCAGCAATGGTTCAAAACAACAGCATAGACCTTCAGCCCTTCTTTATAATACACGATTCACAAATAAAGCCACAAATACAAATCTAATAAATCTAAAATCATACAAAGTAACAGATGTGATTGTACACTTTGACATCACATTATCTTTTTACTGTACATATTATTATTTTGAACTAGAAAGATCAGTAAGTTTGTCTGCCTCTAACTGAAGCCACATACATACAAAACCATTTAAAAATCAAAGAAAACATGTCAGTCGCCATCAGGACACTAGAGGTCTGGAGCAACATAGTTGAAGCACTTGAGTGCAACCTCGTAGCCCAGAAAACAAGCCTGAAACACAGAGCGTAAAGCACTACTCAATTCTCATGTCAGCATTGAAGAATCACTCAAATGCATTGATGTCAGGACTAAAACTTTTCAAATACTTTTATATTTTATACAAGTATCAAAGTCAATGACATTCTGTTGATAACACAGGCGAACTATCAGTGTTATGCACTCACAAAGAACAAATACATTAAATGACATGACCGAGGAGCTATACACAATACATAACTTGGTTCAGATCATATATGACATGATAATCAGAAAATATTAACCTGCACTCAAAACTCATGCGCACACAAGGAATGTCCACTGACCTCTATTCATAAAAGGGTTCAAAACAACTTCTGATAGTATTCAAGGAATAGATCGCCTCTAAATGTAAATGTAATCATGATTTATTTATTTGTTCTGCAATGACAGTGTATAGTGCTGATCTCTCTCATAAAGTAAAGAAAATAGCACAGTTGAACCACTATAAACAAAAACTGTGCGCTTTGGTTTTATACCACAAGAAAAGAGAGGATCCTTGTGTAACCGGTTCTACTCGCCTCGAACTGGCGTCGGTCCGGATGGGAGACGGGCGCTCAAACGAGGAGGCTAAAGACCGCAGTAGCATCTCTATTGGTCGGGGAGTGAGGTTTACCTTGCACAGCACTCTCTCGCTGGCCTCCGTTACACTTGCAAAATGGAATGCGGCAAAATAATCGTTTTACATGTATTCATTTAGCAGACGCTTTTATCCAAAGCAACTTACAGAGAGTTCAGGGAGAAATTTTATTTTGTTTATTGTAATTGTTGAAGGCCAAAATTGAGGATTAGGATTAATTTTCGATGAATTGCACAGCCCTAATATTGAGAGTGTGAATGGTTATTTACTCACGGCATTGGCAGGAAAAGCTCGTAGCATGACTGCGCTCAGACCTTTGTAGAGACCCCGAGGACCTTCCTTCTGTAACAGAGTTCTCAACACATCTCTTAAACCCTGAAAACGGCCGTCAGCATCTGTGGGACAGTAAGCCATGTCTCACATTTACTACATTTTTCACCTCCAAATCAAAACATGGTGACGCTGTAGGAGTGAAACATCGAATCTCCATATTTGCTCTTTTAAATCATACTCACCCCCACATCATCTCTCTGTGGGTTTTACAAACATTCAACCAATGAGAAGTATATATTGTTTATAAAAAGAGCACAAATATCTAATGTTTCATTGAAGCTAAACAATTGAAAGTGAGGAAAAGTCACATTATGAAATTAGTGTTTTTCTCTATAGTCCACAGAGACTAGAAATTATTTTGAGTAAATATTCTTGACATGTATTCATATAATCATATCATTTTGTGGCACAACAAAGTGACTAGGAACATGAATGTGCATCCATTAATTCCTGAAGGATCAAGAGAGATTTAGAGAAATGGTCTCTGATCTCTTTCCATGTGTTCTCAAACCTCATCAGAAAAGTGAGGTTGCAAAGAGAACTGAATTAAAGACACAGAGAATGTGTTTATCCCATTGCACTGTGGCACTTTCCATTGTTTTTTAATGTAAACCTGCTTGTTTACTGTAGCAAGTTGACACTGCAATTTCTGTTATCTAAAGTGCGTGATCGAGACCCTGGCGTCCCATGCTGTCATTTTTAAACCATCAGTGCTGTGAATGAATTGCTAAGAGACACTGCCAACACTGACATAGCACTATAGGGATGGGGGGGGCACATGACCCCCTCAGATTCATAGTGACCCGATCCGTCCCCCTCACTGTCCCTACAAAAGGCGACAAACATCAATAAAAGTGAGGATTTACCTCATTTCTTCAAAAACCAAACAAATTTACTTTTATAAACTCATGTTATGCCGATTATTTGTTGTTTAGCCACCACCTAGTGGCCATTTCCAGTATTGAAGTTTGTTGTTCCATACATGCGCAGTGTTGAGTTAGATCTCAGCAGGGCCATTTCTAGCTGTTTGGGGGCCCTATGCGAGATACTATTTGGGGGCCCCTATTAAACTAGTTGGCATTATGTGTCCCCCTCCACCCACATCAAATGCCTTACCTTCATCGGTTTTCTTCTTTTTGCGTTTCTCTGCACCAGACGCATAAGTACGTTTCGATGACACTGTAATTAGCATCTACCATTATTCTCATCACTTCAGTGGAAGGTGGGCAGCTGTCAATCATTCCTTCAGACCTGTCGGCAGACGTCACTTACCACGTGACAGCCCAGCCCAAAGGTGATTTTGACCTGATTACCCCATGAACACTTACATGCTTTGCAAATGAATGCATAATGAATGCATGCAATACATGCAAATAAAGACAGGTACATTTAATTCTCCAAAATATAATAAAATATGAGGCTGAACTTGCAGTTTGGGGGCCCCCTGGTGGCTGCAGGGCCCCATGCAGCCGCATTGTCCGCATATAGCAAGAAACGGCTCTGGATCTCAGTCAACGTGCAGCATCAGTTTCAGTTCAAAACGCAAACAATCTTTGCCTTAGAGAAAGCTATGCCTGTACATTTATTTACTATCTGTAAGCATTCATATTATGCATTAATAGGTTCCTCCCGGGTTTCGGCACCAATGTAGCAAAGCTCAATAAAACGGGAAGGAAGGAGGCGGGAACCGGCGAACATTTAAACATTTTAATCCAAAATAAATAAACAATAAATAGCAGTAAAAACAGGCCGGCAGCCCCTCACGGACGACTGCCGGCCACACGAACATAAACTAAACTTAACACTTCCGGGCCCGGTCCTCTCTCGTCGGCAGTCCCGTCGCTCGTCCTCTTATGCTCCCGAGCTCCCCCGTGAGGCATGCGAGACCGGTGCGCGTACAGCTGATACTCATTATCACCCACGCCACCGGCCCCGCCTTCCTGCCCCACGGCTCTCATCCCGCCTTCCTCGCTACAGCATCACAGAAGTAAACATTCTGGGGTGCATTTCCCAAAAGCATTGTTAGCCAACTATGGCCACAAGTTCTGTCGTTCCAGCATAGTTCAACGATTCAAGTGTTTCCCGAAACCATCGTTCCAACAATCAATCGCAATCAGCATCGCAAGTTGCGTGGTTGGAACTACAGGTCTAGAGCTGTGGTTAGAAGCATAGTTACTTGATATTATGACATGTAGACTTACATGCATCACGCTTTTGAACAAAGTAAGCAAGCAACATGCAGTGCATTCTATATCCATCATTCTAAATATACAGGTGCTGGTCATATAATTAGAATATCATCAAAAAGTTGATTTATTTCACTAATTCCATTCAAAACGTGAAACTTGTATATTATATTCATTCATTACACACAGACTGATATATTTCAAATGTTTATTTCTTTTAATTTGATGATTATAACTGACAGCTAATGAAAATCCCAAATTCAGTATCTCAGAAAATTAGAATATTACTTAAGACCAATACAAAGAAAGGATTTTTAGAAATCTTGGCCAACTGAAAAGTATGAACATGAAAAGTATGAGCATGTACAGCACTCAATACTTAGTTGGGGCTCCTTTTGCCTGAATTACTGCAGCAATGCGGCGTGGCATGGAGTCGATCAGTCTGTGGCACTGCTCAGGTGTTATGAGAGCCCAGGTTGCTCTGATAGTGGCCTTCAGCTCTTCTGCATTGTTGGGTCTGGCATATCGCATCTTCCTCTTCACAATACCCCATAGATTTTCTATGGGGTTAAGGTCAGGCGAGTTTGCTGGCCAATTAAGAACAGGGATACCATGGTCCTTAAACCAGGTACTGGTAGCTTTGGCACTGTGTGCAGGTGCCAAGTCCTGTTGGAAAATGAAATCTGCATCTCCATAAAGTTGGTCAGCAGCAGGAAGCATGAAGTGCTCTAAAACTTCCTGGTATACGGCTGCGTTGACCTTGGACCTCAGAAAACACAGTGGACCAACACCAGCAGATGACATGGCACCCCAAACCATCACTGACTGTGGAAACTTTACACTGGACCTCAAGCAACGTGGATTCTGTGCCTCTCCTCTCTTCCTCCAGACTCTGGGACCCTGATTTCCAAAGGAAATGCAAAATTTACTTTCATCAGAGAACATAACTTTGGACCACTCAGCAGCAGTCCAGTCCTTTTTGTCTTTAGCCCAGGCGAGACGCTTCTGATGCTGTCTGTTGTTCAAGAGTGGCTTGACACAAGGAATGCGACAGCTGAAACCCATGTCTTGCATACGTCTGTGCGTAGTGGTTCTTGAAGCACTGACTCCAGCTGCAGTCCACTCTTTGTGAATCTCCCCCACATTTTTGAATGGGTTTTGTTTCACAATCCTCTCCAGGGTGCGGTTATCCCTATTGCTTGTATACACTTTTTTTCTACCACATCTTTTCCTTCCCTTCTCCTCTCTATTAATGTGCTTGGACACAGAGCTCTGTGAACGGCCAGCCTCTTTTGCAATGACCTTTTGTGTCTTGCCCTCCTTGTGCAAGGTGTCAATGGTCGTCTTTTGGACAACAGTCAAGTCAGCAGTCTTCCCCATGATTGTGTAGCCTACAGAACTAGACTGAGAGACCATTTAAAGGCCTTTGCAGGTGTTTTGAGTTTATTAGCTGATTAGAGTGTGGCACCAGGTGTCTTCAATATTGAACCTTTTCACAATATTCTAATTTTCTGAGATACTGAATTTGTGGTTTTCATTAGTTGTCAGTTATAGTCATCAAAATTAAAAGAAATAAACATTTGAAATATATCAGTCTGTGTGTAATGAATGAATATAATATACAAGTTTCACTTTTTGAATGGAATTAGTGAAATAAATCAACTTTTTGATGATATTCTAATTATATGACCAGCACCTGTATACAAATTCAATTATATTACTTTATAGATTGATTGTCAAGAAAACAGAAGCGCTTTTCTTAAGTGCGCATGCGGATGAACCTACGTGCTCTAGGACCCTGGGGAATCCCTGGGCGGAGTGAAGTAGGAGGAAACTTATGAATGAGGGGGTTAGGAAAGAACTGTTGTATATACATGTATATAGAGAGCGATATATAAAAACTTTGACAACACAAGGTTTCATTTTTCAATAAATAACAGTTTTGGAGATTGGAGGTTTTGGAGATAATTTGAGCTCTATCCACCTTTTTGTGCACATGGGGAGAACTTAAGCATAGGCTACAGTTACGCTGCATTACCAGTTCTTTGACACAAACATCAACTGTTTACATTTCTAAAAGCAGAGGTAAAAACCAGAAACAGGAGTCAGAATCAAACAGAAAGTCAGAATTTTATACCACAACAGCCATAAATAAACCTGATCCAAGAAACTGCATTATTAACCATTGTCAAATCAACAACATTTGACAAATTTCGCCCTCTATGGAGATGTGAAGAAACGGGAGGATAGACTACCATGGGAAGTGTCTGTTTGGTACCTGTTTGGTACTTTGACTTCAGCACATCTGCAGGCAACGCTATCAGCCAATTTAAAACACCAGCGGTCCCACCTGCCAGGAGAATCCTCCATGTGCTGAGCTGATGAACACTGAGAGAGACAAACACTATTACACTCTCATCCTCATGTTACTCAGAGCTAGAATACAATAGAATAGAATAGAACTTTATTGTCATTTTAAAAGGAACAATGAAATACAGGTTAGCAGCTCTTCTGGATGACATGTGAACTATTACAAAAACACAATTATATTATAAGTTGTAATAAATAAAATATATACAGTTAAATGTAAGAGTAGCCAAAGACCTATAGTTCAAGTTCGTTTATTTATATAGCACAATTAAAAATGGCCACAGGCCGACCAAAGTGCTGTACATGTGCAATAATACTGAGAAATAAAAACATAGGTAATATTTAAAACACATTAGAAAATCAAACCAACACACCAGACGCCAAGAATAAAAATCAAGGACAATCATTATAGGGTAAAAGCAAGAGAGAATAAAAAAGTTTTAAGATGGGATTTGAATTCAATCAAAGAAGAAGCCGATCTAATATAAAACGGGAGCTTATTCCATAGTGCAGGACCAGCCACTTCAAAAGCACGGTTACCCTTAGATTTCAGCCGAGTTCTGGATATCAAAAGGAGGAGCTTAGATTCAGATCTGAGGCTTCTGGAGGGAGAGTATAAATGGAAAAGGTCGGACAGATAAGCAGGGGCTAGATCATGAAGTGATTTATAGACTAATAGTAAGATTTTGTACTCAATTCCAAAATGTATAGGGAGCCAGTGAAGGGATCTCAGTATAGGGGTGGCATGATCAAACTTCCTCTTTCCCGTCAGAAATCTACCTGCCGCATTTTGAACAATCTGTAAGCATGCAATTTGGGACTGACACTTCTCAGTCTAACACTTCTCCTGTCTCATCTCTGCCCGACAACCCCCCCCAAACCCCCCCCCCCTTTGCTCGGGCAAGGCTATCTAGTGTGAAGTCTCAGCCAGTCTCTTCTTTTGTTTGATTGTCTGATTTCATTTTATGATTTCATTATTCCGCTATTGTCTACTTTGTTTGAACATATTAATTATGATAATATACAAACTATAATGATAATTAATATAATTCCATTATTGTTTTGATGATTTCATTTTTATTTTATTTTAATTACTTCTCAGGGTTTCTTACATTTTCTCCCTTGCAGTTAGAATTGTATTTGATGATACTTCAATTTTAATTAAATCAATTTAGTTGAATTTGAGCTTTGATCAAAACAATCAGATTGCACTGTTTAAAGTGTTTAGGATTAACTCTCAATCACCTAATTTTTATATTTTAGTCATTCATTTAATGATTTAACTGACTTTACTTTATTATGACTCCATAGTGCCCCCTACCTACGGGCCATGTCATAGACCTTAGTGTGGAGACAGTTCACCACCGAACAAGGAAACCTTCCTTCTCTATCCTAATCTCTCTTCACTTATGTGCTTTGTTTTTCTTCTTCCTATCAGAGACTGAACCTGTCTGAACATCAGTAAAATTCTTGGTAATTATGTTGACGAACCAAATAGCCTAAGTCACAGAATGACCTTGTAGGTAACACTCTTCAGCAACATTATTCATAGTTTTTCCTGTGTTCACCCACACCACTTATCCGCCCCCGCCTTCACGGCTAGGATAATGAGCGTTTAGTTTGCGTCACTAACTGACCAACTCATTTAAGCATTCAACACATAGCCCACATATTTAGCTCAGCAGATCTGTACGGACTTGCATCTTGCTCTTTGTGCTTTTCTCTCTTCCCCTGTTGTCTCAATATGTCCAGACCATGCAGTCCTGTCACCTGCCAGACCAGCTAGAGACCAGGCTAAGCACTGCGATGGACTCCTGCCTGGGACCAACATCTGCACACAGCAACTGCGCTGAGAGCAGTTGGTCGGACGACCTAAACTGGCGAAGTGACCACGATCTAAACCATGGCTACAACTACAGAGAGACAACAAACTCATCTGAAGTGCACAGCCAGGATCATCGGTGACCACGACCAGATCGTCCTACTAGAACCATGAGCATGTGCAGAACCGCCTAGACCAGCTGGACCTGCAAATGACAGTGGATGAAGAGGTTGGAGCAGACGCCAGAGAGGAGCTGGTAGGAAAACTCCAACATGCAGAAGCTCTCTTCATAATGGCCCTGGCAGACAGCAATACAATGCCACGGCCAAGGCCTATAAAGGCCATCTGCAAGCAGTCCACGCTGAAGTCCAAGCCATGACTCAGCAATGGAACCTAAAGGAACTGAACTTAGCTTGCAGACTACAAGGTGAACAGACAGGAGAATGCAACAGAATCTCTCCTGTCCAGCCCCCCAGCTAAAAGCCCAAAGCTGTGAAAAAGGGGGGGGGGGCGAAAGCCCACTGTTCACACCTTACTAGCCAGCAAAGACAGAGGGGTGGGCCAGGAACCATTCAAAAGAACCTGCAGACACACACCCTGCGTGTCCCCACAGACCCCAGCAAGCTGGCCAGAAACATGACAGCTGTCACCACTAGATACTGTCACCCTGAACACTGCAGGAGACCACAACAAACTCCTACCTGCAAAACATTGACTCTTAGGCAGGAACACTGCCCAGTGTGACCACACAAGACAGATCACCTGCTTAGGATCACCTCCAACCTAGAGGACCACAGCATCCTATGCCAGCAGTTAGAAACTATCAAAGCGGATTACAGCAGCTACAACACCTCTGCTACAGCCAGCATCCGAGCCTACATGAGAGGACGGAACAGGCCAAAAGGGAAGAAGACTTCAACGCAAAACTCTCCTGCCTCAGAAATCTGCATCACACTGTGAGTCATCACCTAAGCGCTACGGTCTTCTTCCGCCAAGATCACCTGATATCTGCGGAACTCAGTCCATAAGACCTACAGAGAACATAGCGCTGCCTCCATAAAGACTGTTTAAATCTTGCCTATCGCTGCACATCACAAAGAACTGACTCTGGAGGGTGCACCACAGCAGCAGATCTTCAGCAGAGACTCAGCAGATGATACAACCTGCCAGGAACAGCCAAGCACCAGACAGGATGCCCTGAGACAACATGGAGCTGACCACTTTCGTCAGACAAGAAAGACGGCGCCCCGAGGAAACCAAGCTGGCAACCTAGGAGCCACTGACCTGTTCCGGCCCAACAGTCATCAAGGAATTCATCTCAACACCATGGACGACACCTGTCCAGAGAGCAAAACCGTACAAATACGTCTGAGCCAGCAGAGCTCCTGACAACATCAAAGGAGCTGATTCCACAAGAAACCTCAACAGGAGGATGTAAAAATCCAAATCAGACTCTTTTCAACCACAAGTGGCATGAGAAACGAATAACCCTCATGAATGCCCTCCTACTGAGAGAACATCCAGATCTCTGCAACCTGCTTGTCGACCACAGAGACAGTCATCCTAACACAAGATGAGCATGGCACCCAGACCGCATCTCAGCAGACGGCTGACTACCCAGAACAAGCCGAGACACACACACGCGGCCATCAATGGCGCTATGACTGAAGTATGACAAGAAGTTCCCACACACCTGACCAGAAGCTCCACAAGCATGTACACCCCATGTACATATCACGGATGGACACACGCCCTCTCTTCACCAGCAAAGACCTGCTGAATTGTTTTGAGCCTCTAAGAGACTTTAACCATTACAAAAGAATTGGGCTCAAGTACGAGAACTTCCGCTTCACAGCCAGCCAACTCGTCTGAAATGCATTGCCAGGTCACAAAAGTTAGGCATGACATCTCAGCCGGTCGCGAGAACTCAGTCTCAAAGTCGAACCAGCCGACGACCCAAACGTTTCCTGCCCTTACATGCCAAAGGCACATCAACAAGTGACATGATGATAGCAGGCACCATACAGGAACTAGGGGCAGATATCTCAGACATCAGCTTTGCACTGTTCACATGCTCTCCACGACAACACCAGCATCAGACATTTCCTCGTCTGTCAAGTGCGCGCAGTTTCCATTGGACTCATGCCTGTCAACCATGGCCATGGCCCAGGACACCCGTGGTTTGAACTTGAAATGGAATAACAAATGCTGAACCTGCTACTTACTGGTTCTCGCAAACCTCACAGCCCCATGGGGGGCCCTGTCAAGTGCGAGAACTTTCTACTAGACTAGAACAGCCCAGAGCTTTGCACTCTGGTCAATAAATGAGACTGTAGCACCTGCATTCACAAAAAAGGGTCATTGTTCAGCTCAACACACAGTGGGACCAAGCCTTCAACCACACAGATTCAATGGAATACGTGGAGCATGGCCCACTCTGGAAGCCACACCCCCTTTTTACTGAATACGTCATCTTTTGCAGCGTGCATACTGTACAAGTGAGTACATTTACCAAAGATTTTGAACAACATCTTTATGAAGAGAATGACAGCAGGTTACCACTCCAAGGAGATGGACCACGCCTTGCACCTGCCATCAACGGCCAGTGCTAGAGCTGCTCTTCACAAAAGACAAAGATGCAGAACTAATGTCAACTATGTGGCCACACTCACAGAACCACATGACATTACATCCCAAGCTAGCTGCATCCTGGGCTACACAGAACACCACCTACAAGGTTCGTGAACTGTTAAAAGAACTGCCCACTCATGTAAATAAGCGCTCAAGACGGTGCCATGTACACACCAAATGGCACCTGCGCTTCACCACATGCCTGATCTACCCTTACTGAATGGAGTTCCATCTGAAAGCTGGACTTGCCAAACACTGCCTTAACACTGGTCTACACTGACAACGTGACCAGAACGAAAGGGGGGTAGCCGAGCACCAGCAGAAAACGGCTCTTACCACCGCCCGAGGTCAGACGGCACCACCACATCTCCAACTCCAAGAGACTCCAACCCTACACCACTCACCAGTACTTCAATGAAAAACACTGGAGCGTGACACCTGCTTTTGCCCAGAAATCACTGCAGAAAATGTGAAGGCCAGAGAGCATGTTGCACCCGGCAAGCTTCACAAGAGGAACGTGATGTGAGTGACAAGATTGTTTATCATAACTTTGCCCAGCTACGGGAGACGTGGGGGGGGTTAGCTAGACAACGCCACTCCCCATGACAAGCACTACAGGCATTTGCATGGAAGCCAATCATGCCATCCCACCTGCTGTTTCATCCAGGACTGCTGCTGTGCATCTCCGTGGAGACAGGAAACACCCGAACCAACCTGTTGCAAGAACCAGCAAACAGGTGCAGGGCTGCTCTCCCTTGATGTCCAGGCAGGATGGAAAAGATGAAAAGGTACCCAAGTTGAGACAATACCCGACCACTTGGGAACATTCTCTGCCTGTCGAGATGCTGGGGACCAATAGGAACCGCCAGTCATCCCGCCATCATGATCCAACTATCCATCATCAGCTGAACTTTACACTCGAACTTCAGCTCCCGAAAAGGGGGAATATGTAGAGCAGGGGTCACTAACTAGCGGACTCCGGTCCGGATGCGGACCACGAGATGCATCCGTCCGGACCTCAAAGCCTTTTTACATAATAAATAAATGAACGCCTAACATTATTTTATAATGCAATCAAATATATACCAGGCACATCAAGGTCCGCTCAGTAGCAGTTTGGGTCCTACGGCGCCACGGACAGTTAACATATGCGCACTGTTGCCACGTTCAGACGTCAACGTCTCGACGAGAGAAGAGAGCCAGAACAGACTCGCTGCACAGTGCGTAGACAGATGTAACTGTCGGTGACTGAAAAACAATGTCCTTTTCAAAAGTTAGAAAAGTTGACGCTGAAAACCATGTTTTCCGAGATGAATGGGTCGAGAGATTTGCATTTATTCTTCCTGCATCGAGATGCACGAGACCGGTTTGTCTCATTTGCTCGGAGTCTGTCGCGGTTGTCAAAAGTGGAAACCTTAAACGGCATTATGAAATTAGACAGAGACACTTTGAAGAAACTTACAAGCAGCAGTCCGAGGTAAGCACACGGAAAATATATGAGCTCAAAGCCCAGTAGTAGAGATCTACACGGGTCCTCCCTCACTCACTTACCGCCCAACAACCAGCGAATGTTCGGCTAAGAATACAGTGGATCTTAGGAAAACATAACAAGCCCTTTACTGATGGGAAAATAGTAAAAGAGTGAATGGAGCCTGCGTGTGAAACACTTTTAGAAGGAAAATAAAGACATGAACTAAAAGAAAATATTAAACTAACCCCCCTTTCAGCTGCAACAGCCACAAGAAGAGCTGAAATGTTATCAGATGATGATCAGTCGCAACTTGGTGTTGCTATTTGTTCATCTCAGTTCAGCAGAAAACAACACTTTAGTTTTCTTTTAAAGTTGATAATGTTGAAATGAATGTATGTTCAATGCAGGTGTAGAGATTATGGCATTTTGCACATTTTCCTTCATTATATTGTTGTCAGACATTGTTATGCCGTTGTATAGATATGAAAAGACATGTTCATTTCTTTGGTCTGCCAAAAACCATCAATTCATGATTTTAGGTATTTAATTGTCCGGACCTCGACTGGCAAGGAGGGTTTGTTTACTGGATCTCAAGCAATTTTAGTTGAAGACTCCTGATGTAGAGAATCTAGCATAAGCCAAATGGTCAGAGTCATTGAAAGAAGAGCCATCAACCCCCACTCCCTTTTGTCCTGGTTTCTTTTGCTATCATCATCAAAAGACCATAGCAAAAACCTGGCTCCAGGGGTCTGGTGATAACGTTTTGTCTCTCTGTTGGATATTTACGACCCCTATGCTTCAAAGCATTGGTGAGAAGTCTCTGTCTCATCTCTAACTTAACATCTGAGGCTAACCAAAGAAATGTCCCTGACAATAGGAACTTATGTGATTAAAGTGTCCTTTTCTATACATATACTGTATCTAACTATCTAGGTTGTGTGTTGGCGCTCGTGCCATTTTAAATAGTCTGTCACAGTTAGATATACCAGTTTAATTCAGGCTTTGTTTGTATGCGTTCCATCTGAATGAATCATGACTTGTTGCAATTCAAACCTGTCCATTTTTTATATCTAAATGTTTGTCTTTACAATTCCTCCTTGTATATATACCTTGTGTGACCATAGAACACTTTCTTTTCATTATGTTATAATTGGGAATGATATTTTGTAAAGTTGCCAGGAGGTCATGAAGATGCAAATTAGCTGTTGAGTGGACAAAGAACTTCTTCCCTGCTCAACTCTGATTGGTCGATTCAAACTCAGGTGGGCATGCCCTCTCGTGAGTTTAAATATCGAGCCTGCCCTGAAAACCCTCTCTTGTCACTTCTCTTCTCTTCCGGCTTCGTCTCTTCCTCTCGTCTCTTCGGAGACTGCCCTTTCCACCCCCCTTGGGGAAAGGATGGAACAATGGACTTCTACTCTCTCTCTCTCTCTCTCTTCTCACTCCTTCTCCCTCCGCGCTACCAAGTGTATTTGTGTTTAAATGTTTTGTTCGTTTTATGCGATCGTCATTGTTTTGTTATCATGTAGAGTAGAGTTTAATAAACGACCATATATATTCATTTGTGATGGGTTTTCTGTATTCACGCTCACAAACTTGGTCCCTTCTACTGTGTTTCGATTCGCTACCTTTGCTCTAAATCCTGTTTGGTAAAGTCACGTTACTTATGGCCATGAGATAATGTAAAGTATATAATATCATTGAGGCATTTGCTGGACGAATGCATACAAGTATTGTTATGCTTTATATTACTAATCAGAGACCGTAAAATATGTATATTTGATCACTAAACTAAACTAAACTAATTCCTTGACTGAAATTGATGTTTTAAATAACTAATTTCATGGATATGATCTTGAAAGATCTGGTGGAGAACCATATTTGGTGAGCTTTGCTCATCAATATAATAACGTTAGCTAAAACCGCTACACAGCAAAACTATATACTGTACATAGACAAAGGCATACTGTAAATACACACAAAAACATAAACCCTCCGAGGTAGTGCAGTGACAGTGACAGTCAAGTAATAGTGCAGCAGAGCTCCAGTAGGACACAACTAGTGACTCTCACCTCTCTCCTTCAGGGGTCAGAACATTTTTCAAGTACTCGTATGTCAGGAAGTATAAACCGTTGGAAGGCACGTCTGAATTGAATGAAAAAAAAATAATGTTAGTTATTCACACATTGAACTCAGCAGAACTAATCGTCTTTCAAAAATAGTTCCTGAATGCTGATAGTAAAAGCAATAATGTAATATTGTACTGTCCCTATCCAATCAAACGGCTGTATGCAGGATTTTAGAAATTAATTGTTTGTCCCAAACAAAACACATGTTTTTTAGGAGTGAAAATTAGATAACAACAGCTAGAACCATGTCTGTCTTTTCATGTTTGTCAGAGTCAGTTATGAGTAAACACATGGTCCATTCCAGTGGCGTTCACAGACCTCTGCTACAGTGTCTGAACAGGTGCAGTAATGATTTATTAAATATAACATCAAACCAAACTAGGGAGATTAAAAAAAACAATGTAAGTAAAAATAAATAGTTTTATCTTTAATTTTACTGAACAAAACAATAGGAATCAAGAGAGTAATGATGTTGAATTTGTGTTACATTTTGTTAATTTTTTATGGCTGTATTATATAGATGAAATTGTCATGGAATCAACAATATTTAATGCCACATATGTTAGAGGGTTCACTTAGATGCATTTTCCCAAAACATACAACAAAACTATTAACCTAAGGCCAATATTAAGTGATTTGCTAACTTGCCAAAAGAGGACCAAGCAAAATGAATGTCTTTTGGTCATTAATTATTATTGTTCAAAGTGGGTGGAGTTTTCCCATTAAGACAAGCTAAAGCACCTCAAATTGCCAGGATCCTTGCTGAAGAAATCTTTACTAGATGGAGGACCCCCACTTTCCTTGTTTCAGATCGAGGGGCTCAGTTCACACTCAATCTACTCAACCTCATATGTAAGCAGTTGGGAGTAGTACAGAAACTCACAACAGCTTAACACCCCCATACAAACTTGACTGAGTGCATCAATAGAACATTAAAGACTATGATGCCATCCTATGTGGCTGATCAACATCGACAATGGGATCGATAGCTTGCTTAGTTTAGTTTAGTTTAGTTTAGTTTAGTTTAGTTATTTATAGAGCGCATTTAAAAACAACGGAAGTTGTAACCAAAGTGCTGTACAGAGATATTAAAACACAAATTAAAAGAAAATTAAAAGTAAAATGATCACACTGGATCAAAACCATAGAGACATATGTAAACATATAAACACCCTCAATTAAAATGCAAAGAATACAGATATGTTTTTAGGAAAGATTTGCAAATGGAAACCGAAGGGGAAGATGTAATATTGAGAGGAAGACTGTTCCAAAGTTTGGGAGCAGCCACCGAGAAAGCCCGATCACCTTTCAATTTGTAACTTGAACGAGGAATAAAAAGAAGTTGATTAGAAGAACGTAGAGATCTTGAAACATTGTGACAAAAAGATCACTGATATACTGAGGGGCAAGCCCATGTAAAGTTTACAAACAAAAAGCAAGATTTTAAAATCATCTCGGGACTTGACCGGTAACCAATGGAGAGAAGCAAGAACAGGAGTAATGTGCTGATACTTTTTAGTCCCAGTCAAAAACCTGGCTGCTGCGTTTTGAACCATCTGCAAATGATTTACAGCTGAATTAGGTAAACCTAGGTATAAGGAATTACAATAGTCTAACTTTGAGGTGATAAATGCATGAATAACAGTTTCAAGGTCTTTCTTAGAAAGAATCATCTTGATTTTGGCAGCAGATCTTAGCTTAAAGAAACTGCTTTTAACAATAGCACTAATAATAACAACAATAGCATCAAAACTCAAATTGGAATCTAAAAGATTCCAAGATTTTTAACATGGTCATGAACATTTGGAGAGACAGAACCAAGTTGATTAAAGAGCAGGTTTCAAGGTTTTTGTAAGTGTCCTAATGTTGTATTAGAGTCCCCAACAACATTTTCAAATGCATCAAAGGTAAAAAAAAACGGTGCTATTTTCTTAAAATAAGCATTTAGTATCTATCCATTTCTCAAAGATCCCTAAACAATTCCTCCGAAGCTGTTCAAATGTTCCGCTTCTCTAAGCTCCTCCCTACCGCGAGTCCAGTGTGCTCCGATTGGCCAACTGGCCCAATCAGTTGTGATTGGTCTTTCTTCATACACTGCGTGTCAGAAACGAAACGCCCATTACCACAGTTCTTATCTCAGGAAGGTTTTTGTAAACAAAGACGCTGTGTGTAAAAATGGCATCAGTATTACCATATCACAAGTTTTTATCTTCATAAACTTATCTTCATAAACCATTCAGACTATTGTTTTCTGTTGATCTTTTTTCGTCATAGCTGTGGGAGAACAACAACGGCTCTATCCAAAAGTTGATCATTACTTTGATTATACAGAGAGGAGTAACTGAGCAAGTTAGCGAGAGCTTCCAAACATAATGCACACACCTTTACATAATAAAATGATATAGTGCTGCAGTCCGTTTTTAAAATAATGACAAGCAAACCGTTTTGTTTGAAGGGGATCGTGACCACAGCTAAACTTGGCACACTTGACAAAACCATAATGTGAGACATGTTAGCAAAGTGCTACCGTGACTAAACGATAAAGGGATACAGTTTGTACAATAGTACGACATGTAGAACGACAACAGTCTACAATAACCGCCACATTATTAGGTAAGAGTTGGATTATTAAAACTGTAACACTGTTAACTTATACATTGTTTACCTGGAAACCTACAGCTGTACTAAATATACAACACGGACTAGCACAATTACTTTAACGTATATTGTAAGCACTCAATTTAACATGTACACATAACGTATTTATCATACTTACAGCTTGTGGTTCTGAGACGCTTGTTAGTCCAAATAAAGTTGGTATTGACTTATCTTTAAAGGTCAAGCGGCTGGCAAATCCCGCGTTGAACTCGCCAAAATTTGAGAAGCAGTTGTCGGTAAAATGACGAGCACATTACACAAGGTTGGAATTGTACTGCAGTGGTATCGTGGGGAAAAAAATGTAACCACTGATCCTTCACATCGTCATCCTTTGGCAGCGAAAACAAAGTACATTTGCGTTCACAGCACAAAACACAGCGTCCTCTCGACATGTTGTATACGCAACACTACCTGAAGTGCTAGTGGGCAGGTCAGAGTGTTCCTGTTTCGCGGGAAGGTGGGGATTGTGCTGATGCATTACACTGTGATGTATCGATGTTACACTCAAAAGATTCGAAAGCCTAACGATTTGTTTGGGCGGTTCGGAGTCGACTCCTTACTTTGGAAACCAATATCTTAATTTATCGTGGACTTTTGGAAATAACAACTTTGCAGATCGTCAAAATTGAAGGAAAGCTAAGTTACACACTGAAATACCGGTAATTTTATGAGATTCATGAAACCTGCTCTTTAATTAAGTCAGGGGTCATAACTGGTGGGGTGAAGATAACAATTTCAGTTTTATCTTTGTTTAATTGTAGGAAGTCCATGTCCATCCAGCATTTGATGTCACGCAGGCAATCCAACAGGCCGGACACAGAACCTTTTTTTTTTTGATAGGGAAATAGAGCTGAGTGACATCGGCACATAGGTGGTATGATAAATTGTGGCTCTGAATAATATGACCAAGTGGAATCATACAATGCAAACAAAAGAGGACCGAGAATGGAACCCTGGGGAACACTACAATGTATCGGAACATGTGAAGAAAAACAATTCCTATTTACACAGAAAATGTTCTCCCTTTGAGGTAGGAGGCAAACCACTCCAGCACAGGGCCATGCAACCCACCTACATGTTCTAGTCTGTGTAGAAGGATATCGTGATCAACAGTGTCAAACGCTGCACTTAAATCAAGTAAGACTAAAATACAACCAGAACCTGCATCCAGAGTGAGTAAAATATCAGATTCAGTACTATGCAGCTCCCTGAAACCAGACTGAACCTTGTTGAAAATACTAAAAGTACTCTGGTATGAGGAATCTGATGGTAGACAACTTTTTCCAAAACTAAGGAAATAAAAGACAGTTTACAAATCGGTCTGTAATTATTCAAGTCATGCTGATCTAAGTGAGTTTTTTTAACAAAGGCTATACTGTAGCATGTTTGAATTAGTAGGTACCACCCCATTGACCAATCAACTACTGACAATGGCAGTCACAGCTGGACTTGTGGAAAAATATGTTAAGGCAAAACACCTGAAGGGCAAACAGAGGATTTCATACTAGAAACAATAGCATGAAGCTGTGAGGGTGACACCGATTGAAAAAGTGAAAAATCACTATCACAAGGGGGCAAGAAAACCTCTGGGAAGATGTATTAGAGCGAAGACCCTCAATATTATTGATGAAATAAGTTGAAAACTGACCACACAGGTCAGTAGAATCCTCAGATCCTCAGAGCACTAGAGGAGGAATATAAAAGGGTATTCATTGTACTGAAAAGAACCTTAGGCCTCTGAAAATTTTGTGCAGTTATGTCAGACATATATTTAAACTGTGCCTCCCCAACCGCATTCTGTTACTGCTTAAACACTCCCTAAACATTTCATATGACACCTGAAGTTCATCTTTCCTCCACCTAAATTCAGCACGCCTGCATTCTTGTCTGACCGTGCGAGTGGGACCATTTAGTCAGGCCTGCACGTTCTTTGCCACACCGAATTTTTGTAACCTCAGAGGAGCAATTGAGTCTAATGTACCAGTGCAAGTACTGTCAAAAAGGTCAACCAAATCATCAGGATGGACAGATGAGGAAAGAGTCTCACCAATGTTAAGAGTTTCGGAAGATAAATAAACATCAATAAAGGACCTAACAGTAGAGGAATCAAAACGCCTAAATAGACGTGGTGAATGATATGTTTAGAGTGAGTAACAGCTGATATTGATCAAAAACCACTGGATAATGATCAGAAATATCAGTGTCAAAAATTTCAAGATTAGTCACTGAAAGACCAAGTGAGAAGACCAAGTCCAGGGTATGACCCTTCTGATGTGTGGGTCCAGACACAAACTGTTGACAATAAAGAGAGTCCATGATATCTAAAAACTCTTTGACCAAAGGTTTAGACTGGCAACAGACATGAATATTAAAGTCACCCAGGATCAAAAACGGTCATAGTGTGGCAACAGAGATGCCAGAAAGTTAGAAAATTCTTGTATACAATCCTTATTCAAATTAGGTGGTCTATACACCAGGGCACACAGCACGTTAACCTTTAAGAGCTGCACCACAAAGGTTTGAAAGTTTTCCTCAGGTAGAAGAATACATTTAAAACTGTTCTAAAAAATTGTTGCTAATCCACGACCAACAGATCTTGGAGTGTTAAAAAACAAGCAATCTGGAGGAGCTAATTCCTTAAGAGCTGAATAGTCACCATGGCTGAGCTAGGTCTCTGTTACAAATAATAATCATGAACAAACCATGTGCAGTAAAAAAGTCGTTCAAAATAAAAGATTTGTTAGACGGAGATCTAGCATTTAGCAATGGAAATTTAATCGGGCAGTCCGAGATCTGAGCCACTTCTGGCAAAGATGTTGAACGCATTGAAATATATTCCAGAGGTTTTAGGTTACAGAAATTAGCTCCACCTTCAGCGCACGAACTAGCGCGAACACGAGAAGGAGACCAAAAAGAGGGTATGAAGATGTCAGCAGATGTGTGAGAAAAACTGACTTCATGAGCCTGGATGAATATAACGTGGGTGACGAGCAATCCCCAGCGCAACACAAAGTTTGTAAACTCCAGCGTCCAGGGGTGATGGCAGGTTGAAACATTGTGAAACGTTATAACACAAATGGCTTTTTTTTACAATGCGGTTTGTGTGCATTTCTGGAAATCTGATTTGCTGGCCGCCCGGTCGATGGAGTAAATGATGAAAGAATAATTATTTTTAGGTGAACTATGATTTTAACCCTGATGAATGTTTGTGTTTTCAGTGTGTACTGTATGTCTCAGGTCCAGCTGTGCTCGTGTCATTGTTCCATAGATCATATTCACCTTCAGCACTTATTAAACCAGGACATGTGAGACTAGACAATGAAGATGTTCTCATCTATTGGTTTAGTTTTGACACAATAACTTGCTGGAGATTTTGAGTACAGCTTTCGTTTAGTAAAATGGCTAAACGTCGATGTTGAAGTGATGGATACTGGAATACTGGGGTCTTTCTAGATTTGATAAAAATGACTTTTGGAAGTAGTGCTTGTGCTGATTTTTACAATGGTAATGTCCTGACTATACACTGTGATCATCTAAATGCCACTTTAATGCCAATTTCAAGTACCATTTTCCCTTTTCACAAATGGCTAAATCTGTACAATACTCCAGTGTACTGCATATATGACATTATTCTTTATACATGTTGGGTTAGAGTTGAACTTTCAGTTAGTTTTCAGAAGGCCATCCGGTCCTGACAGATAATGGTCAAAAATGAGCGTGTTGTTCAATGAAACATGCACGCACGCACACATGTAGAGTATACACACCTCTGATAAGAGTCAGCACAGTGCCTTTGTAAACACTGCATAATCCCTGTTGTTTATAGAGTCTGAGTGCACAGTCGACAGGTCCAGCATACTTCATGTGACGGGCCGAGGACTGGATCTGAAACACATGAGGTCAGCGCTCTTTCTGTCACTAGCACAGTAGTGATGTATGAGTGTGTCTTTCACCTGCCTGTAGTAAACACTTGATTCTCTCTCCAGGTGCCACGATCACAGTGGTGAAGACTCCGGCCAGCATTCCCGCCAGGTAGATCTGTGCGTACCTGAGAGTGGGTCAAATAAAGCCATCAGCACTATCAACATCAGCAATCTATATTTGCATTGAGATGAAACACTGCTCACAATGGTGTATCACAGAGATGACATTGTAGGCCAACCCGAAAGTAAGTGCCGCACTGCTTCCCTCGAGAGAAAGCCTATGCATTATTCCCATAGTCTTTTGGAGGATCATGAAAAATAAGATCAGGTTTATGATATTTACACGTGTCTATCAAGATCATATTTACAGATTAACACAAGATTTGCTATTTTTGAAGCCTAAATACAATCGCCAGAAGTAAAATGCTAACATGAGGCTATAAACACTGAAAAAACACTAGGATTTACTTAATTTTTTGTGTTAAATTTTTGCACAAAAATGTACTTAAAAAACTGTGCAAAAACACAAACAAATTAGGTAAATCCTACTAGGTTTTTTTTCAGTGTACACTACGATCACCCGATATCTAACACTACCAAGCCTCTGGCAACGTTTTCAAACTTTTTCAAAAACCGTGTTCCCTGGTAATAATTACTATGGGAATTAATATCCATCAACGTTTTTGGAGATTTGTGCCCATGTTGCATTATTTGTGAGCTTTATATGCGTGATGACGTCTAACGTCCATGCCGAAGGATGTAGTCGCTTTTAGCAACTGCCGTTTTTTAGACACGATAAAGCTTAAAAAATCATGAGCATGTTATAACTGGTGTGTTTTATGTCATAGAATAAACCGTGAAAATATTTAGAGGTTTTGTTTACCACAGACCTTATTTTAGACATTTACCCAAAAACCCATTTAAAAAGCACACAGACTTTGGGGCAATGGAGCCAGAAGTGCTTTTAAAATGCTAGATAGCTTCTGGGGTTTGCATAAAAAGCAGGTCATCTCTGCGATACGCTGTGTTACTAACGTGAGTGGGGTTGTGGGGTCACTCTGCAGGAACTCTTTTCCCAGTCCAAAACCAAAGAAGTTCATAGCCATCATCGGGGTCACACCAGCTAGAGGTGCACCCATCCCTTTATATAGGCCAAATATTCCCTGCAGACATTCAAACAGACAAATGTGATTGAAAGAAAAACAGACTGCGAAAAAGAAACAGAGAGAGTAAATGATTTAGAATTATTTATGAATATTACTTTACAGTTGTTTTGCTTGTTGAAACTTGCTAGAAGCTTATAAACATGTCAAGATTCAGAGATTCTGGTCATTAGAGAAGGTTTCAGAAAGCAAATCCCAGACTAGAGTTGTGTCCCAAATCACATGCCATACACTATACACAGCGCTTTCCCACATGAGGGCAAATGACGTCAAACACATAACACAATACCCGTTAGTAAAAATCTATTTGTACATTGTACTTCTGATGTCATTTTTATCTGTTTTGCCCAACATGACCTCAGTCACCCTCAGATTGAAGTGTAATCATTCCGCAAGAGAACTTTGTTCACACAGCGTCTGAGTGCATCGTCCAGGTACTCAAAGGGCACTTCTTTACTTTGGAACTTTCAATGTGAACACAATACATACAATATGAATACTACAAAATGGCTTCAAATAGTGCACAAGTAGTGTCAAGACACATTTAGAGGCAGATTTACTGAACAGTAAATTGTAGTGATAATGCACAATATCTTATTTCCATAATGATCAAACAACTTATGACGAGCAGTGCAAATCCGCGTATGGTTTAAGACATGCTTTTTGGGCGTTAAATAATTGTTAGTTGACAAGCGCAAAATGTTAGTAACTCGCTTTGTGTGATTCATTGAAATATTCTCCTTGTCCACCACAAAATCAACTGTGTCCACACCTTTTCAGTGCTAATTTGTCACTGTGTGTTTTTAGTAAATACTGACGGTAGTTTTTTAATGACATAAGAGGCATTTGCGCTGTTAGTAAATCTGGCCCTTAACACAAACTATGAACACAAGCTCATGTCATGCTCATCCATGCACGTCACTAACTGAAGCACAAATATCAGCCGGATTCATCAGAAGAATACGTGAGCATTGCTTTGAATTGCTGTCAGGACAACAGAACAGTACTAAATGAATACCATTTCACAAGGTCATCATGATGGAATAAAATTATTGTGCTTTCGGTATCTTTTATGTCTTTATTACGCGGCTGGTTGGAATGCTTGATTCTGATTGGCCAGTCGAGACATTAGGTTTGTAATTCCCAGATAACAACCTCTCAAAACTAATAACACGGTAACCCGGATGTAGCAAATCATTTTGACAGGTTTTTTTGACAAATGAAATATAAATATGTCTTTTAATAACATTTATGACATTATATTTACAAATGATTCAACCAAATTGCCTGTTTGTGTCGTTTGAACATCGTTTCTTATCTTAAAACCGAAAGTAAACGGCTTTTCCTCGCAGAAGGTCGGCATTCGGTTAAAATGAGCTAATAAAATATTTCAAATTCACATTTCATGTCCAGTTTTTTTCTCATGTGGCAAGTAGCCATGTAATAAGCGGGATGATGTACAAGCAGCCGGCTGATATCGTGAAATAAGCCCCTTCAGTGCGACACAAGATCTGATCACACTGTCGGGGCTTATTTCTGTGATAACAACCGGCTGCCTGTACATTATCCCTTACTTGTGACTTGAGCTGCAATGTAAAAATGACATTAGAAAAATGAAATAAATAATTAGCTTTTTAAGTTACAGGACTTTCTATAATTCTTTTGTGGCTGTGTGCATTCAAAATAACAATAAACTTTAAGGCAGATGGATAATACACAGAAATGAGTTGCAGTAGAATTAATGATTAAGGAAAGTTGTCTCACAGTTACGAAATGTTGCAGAACAACTTTACAACAGCCTTCTAGAGTCTTACATTTCTACGCTGTCACAAAGTTGTCACAATGTCAATGTGTTTCTGTGGCTCTCAGCAGCCTAAAGAGAAAAGTCGATCACCTCTTTATACACAGTTTTTCTGAAGCAGTCATATGTTCCTCTGTAGAGAGCGGTGTGCTGTGTTTGCAGGCGGACCTGTGAAAACACACACACACACATTCATCTCTGGGCCTGTGAGATAGAGCACATGTCTGTAGGAGTGCCTTTTGTCTGAGAGCGTGTGGATAAGATATCAAAAGCTGAACAAATATTGTGACAGCACTCCAAAATATGATCCTCTCTGAGAACTCGCAACGCTGACATTTCTTTCATCATTTACTCACGCTTATGTTGTGTCAAAACCATGATTTTCTTTTTTCTGCAGAACACAACAGAAGATATTTTGAAGAATGTTGATAGTCAGACAACAATGAACCTCCAATGACTTTCATTGAACACAAACCCACTGAGACATTTCTCACAATATCTTCTTTTGTGGTCCACTAAAGAAAGAATCACATACAGATTTACAAACACATGAGGGAGAATAAATGATGACAGAATTTAGATTTTTGACTGTGCCTTAAGCACAAAATACTGTATAATTGTCATACAGAACTGCTAAAACTCAACTGAATAATGATCAATAATAAAACTTAACTGTTGTTAACTCACAATAATGATGTACAGTACTCGCACTATTAAAACACCCGTGTGTGTAACCTACGAAACAGAAATCTATAACATCAAAATCCAAAACAATGTGTACGAAAAGCAGACGGAGTAAATTTGGTGTTACCTTTATAGTGTCCAGCGGGTGTCCGACAAATAAGAGACAGACACCACCGACCCCTCCAGCCACAAAGTTCTTCAGAGGAGAAACTCTTCTGTCTGACTCGACTGCAGTCATGCTGACATATACTGAAGACATCTCCTCTCGCCATCTGCTTTGAGTAAGTGGACTATTAACCAGAGCTGCACGTTCAATCCCATACGATCAGCACTTCTAAAGGGCAGCATAGAGCTCCTACTCAAACAACAGCATAAAAAATAAAGAAATAACATCTGAAATCTCAAAAGGATCACAAACAGTAAGTGTAAATGCTGAAGCGGTGTTCCCCACTCCTTCTCCTGGAGTCCCCCAACACCGCATATTTTTCATGTCACTTTAATGTGACACACTCTTCTGAGGTATTGGAGACATAAGACATATTTAGACCCCTGATTGGCCGCTGGATTGTGCGTCAACAACACCGACATTACAGTCCGGGCAAAAGTCCATTATACACACATACAAATGAATGGTGGAGATGCGGTTCTGGATAAAACAAATCAACGTTTTCATATCTTGAATCATTTCAATACTTTATGAGTTACGTGGAGTACAGAAAGGTTCTGGCTCCAGTTATCAAAATGATTTATTATCACACTGCAGAAATGTTAAAACTCAAGCCTGTCAGACATTCATTTAGGCTTAATACTTGTGAACACTTTGCTAATGTGATATAATTGAAGGAAAATGAAATGCACATGATCAGAACACAGCTTCTTCTTTATGAACTACTAAAAAGTGAATCTATTTAATTATATTTACTATATTGCTATATACTGCTATTTCATACTGTAATGAAGCTGCCCAAAACATGAACCGTGGAGATGGATCTATTTGCAGATAAAAGTCTTAAATGATTCCAAACATGAAAAATAAGCCATACCATGAGGCTAGGACCAGAAAACATGACAAAGCAACCCATAGCGCCAACAATAACCAACCCAGAACACATGAAACAATACACACATAAACTAAAGATTAACAAGACACACCTGATGACAATAAAACAATAAACTAATCAGAACAAGACACATGAGACAAGGGGATCAATGAGAACAAGACAAGACATGAAAGAACTACAATCATCATAAGACAAGAACTACAGAAGCAACTTCAAAACAAGACATGACAACACAAGACACAGAACCCTGATGTAACGTGTAGACTATAAACGCACGACAACGGCATAGAATACCAAAAACGTTATTTTAATAAATCCACAAGAGAAAGCCAAGAACAGAAACCACATGCAAACCTAAACAATACCGGACAAGGAGCACAGGCAAACACAGGGCTTAACTACATGGCAGAACATGATCAGGCTGAACACAAACAGGTGTGAACTAGTTAACTACTGAGGGAGCAGATGAGGGAACATAAGCAACTAAACCAAAACATAAGAGAACTGTGACACCAGACACTATTCATCAATCATGGCAGTATTATTTGCTCTATCATGTCACATAAATGTTTTACTGCTGTAACTGATTTACTGGATTTATAAAAGAACATCTTTTCTCTTTGAAACGGTCTAATATGTTGACAGAAAATGCCGTTTCCCCAGAGAAAAACTTGGATAATATTTACATTTAGTCATTTAGCAGACTCTTTTATTCAAAGCGACTCACAAATGAGGTAAACAATAGAAGCAATTAGTACAAGTGTGTGTGTGTGTGTGTGTGTTCATGTTTTATATCCCGATGGGGACCTAAACCTGAATACACACCAACACATGGGGACTCGTGTCACCGTGGGGACCAAAATTGAGGTCCCCACGGGCAAAAAAGCTTATAAATTGTACAGAACAATATTTTTAAAAAATCTAAAAATGCAAAAAGTATTCTATGATCTTTAGGTTTAGGGATAGGGTTAGGGATAGGGGATAGAATATACAGTTTGTACAGTATAAAAAACATTACGCCTATGGACTGTCCCCAGGGAGATAATAAACCAGACATGTGTGTGTGTGCGTGTGTGTGTGCGCGTTGGTGCCGCTGGGTAAAGGGGACATTTTACCTGAATACATACCAACTTTGTGAGGACACAACGTAACTTTAAGGACAGGGCTGATGTCGCTGACTTTTGAATCACGCTGCATAAACCGGCTTAAGAGCTCCCCACCAACCACTTCCCGCGTGTGTGTGTGTGTGTGAGGATAGAAAAAGAAATAGACATTATTCCACTATTGTGGGACAGACCCAGTGAAGGTCTGTGAGAGTGATGTTTTGTTTTTGGGATGGCACCACAAGATGTTGTTCGTTAGCAGAGCGAACCTAGTCGAATGGAGAGGTTGTGATGAATCTTTGGGTCGGCTGAGATCACAAGCTGTTCTGTTTTTGCGAGGTTCCGCTGCAAGTGATGCTCTTTCATCCAGAGTGAAATGTCACTCAGGCATGCTGAGATGCGTGCAGAAACAGTCAGAATGTCAGGCTAAAATAAAAAGTGGAGTAGTGTGTCATGCGCAGTGATAGGAAAAGCCATGTTTCTGAATGACCAATCCTAGGGATGCCATGTATATGAAAAAGAGCAGTGGTCCAAGCACTGAACCCTGGGGCACCTTCGTATTGAGATTAGGGGTGACCCCAAAATAGTCAAAGTTTTGATACTTCGATAGGAGGAGCCTGATTCCACTACCAATTTTACAGTCGAATCTTCGCAGAGGTGTTATTCAATAAGGATCATGCCATTTTGGTTTTGAGAAACGATTAGTCAGCAGAAGACTGCAGTAGTGCTTAAGTCTGCTCTTTACCCTGTTTTACTGTTGCCTGTGTGACGTGCCGGTGGACCGGACCTCTTCAGTCGGCGGAAGGGGTGGGATCTCTTGTACGGAGAATACGAGACACCTGGGAAGGACTTTAAAAGGGGGGAGCTTCCCGATGAGAGGGAGCATTTTTGTCTGTTGCCCCTTTGTCTGTCTTGTGTTTTGTTTAGTTACTTTGTTTATGGATTAGATTACTTGTTTACTTATAGTTTGGTTTATGATTATTATGTCTTACTTTTTATTTTGTATAATAAACCTTTGTTTTTACGTTAACTTGTGCTCGTAGTCTCCCTTATTTGCCACGGCTTTTGAGCCGGCCGTGACACCTGTTGTAAATTACGTAAATTATTGTAAATAAGATTATTTGTGCTTGTGCTTCAATTTATTTAATCTACTCGTTGACTGAGTGCTAAAGTGTTAGCGTTTTTCTTCCGTTGGGTGACACACGACTGCATTTAATAGTTCTGTGCGTATTAAGTGTTTTTTTGCTATGACGGCTGAACTTCAGGGAGGAATTTAAAACATGAATTCATAACATAGTGCAGCGCTTCATAAAACGATAGGTTTTATCATAATGAAGTATGCGGGGCTGATTTAAAAGCATACTGAGCAGTTTACTCTCATAACGCTCTCGTATGACTATGATATCATAAGCGAATTGGTCTGCACATCACGAGTGAAGTTAAACACACCTAATAAACCTCAAACCGAACATTACAATGGATTCTATTGTGCTGAGAAAGAGCGCTTTGTTTATGTTTTCTTAAAAGCAGTCACAATGTAATTATGAAAGCGTGCTCAGGTGCGGATGATAATGTACAGTGTGAGCGCAGGCCAGCGGGGCAGTGGGGAGAATCGCGCTCCGGCATGGTTCAGGCAGAGGTGGGTAGTAACGCGCTACATTTACTTCGTTACATTTACTTGAGTAACATTTTGGAAAATATGTACTTTTTAAGTAAAATTAAAAGTGTGTACTTTTACTCTTACTTGAGTAAATTTCTAATAGAAAATCTGTACTTTTACTTCGTTACATAACTTACACTGCGTGACGTTCCTTCGTTCCTTCATTTTAAAATATGCTTTTTAAAACGCGTTGTTTATTTCAAGGTTGTCGTCTCTTTTTACGGGCATTCCCGAGTGATCGATTCTTTTGAGTCGATTCTTTTGAAAGCATTAATTGAACAATGGGCAAAACCATTTGAATAGGCTAATGAATCAGTTCAAATGATTTGTTCAGTTCGCAGCACGATCTGAATCATCTGAAGCAGGATTACTCACTCCTCGTAGCGCGAAACTTAAGAACACGCAGAACACAAAGAGCGTTGGATGAAGTGGATATTAATCTATATCTATACAATCAAAACTGCAAATGTGTCATATTGTTTGCCAGCAATGATAAATGCCCGCCATATGCGCGCACCCGCGCGACCTGTTCGTCAGACACAGCAACATGCGCGTTACCTGTCAGACACAGAGACGTGGGCTTGCAGAAATATACATTTGAAGAACAGAAGGAAGAAAACTTGTTGATGGGCGTGTGGTTCACTGTTTACTGTTTGTTTACAAGTAAGAGCGTTTCACAACACACACGTGACACAACACGAGAAAACATGAGCTTTGTTCAAAAATGTGTATTTCATTTAAGAGAGCACTGCAGATGTTCTAGATCATCTTAGGAAATGCTCTGAGTTTAGTTCATGCTTTAGTTTGACATGGTCTATTATTCTAAATAAGTTGTGTAAACTACATTGACATCAGGACTAGATGAAATTTACAGAAATGCTTGTCTCTTCTGTGTTTGTCTATTCTTTAGTCTCTCTAGTATATTGCAAAGATATCTGCTTATGATAATTAAAAATATTGATTAAAATGTAATATTAAAATATTGGCGTTAATATTAATTTAATGTAGAAGGCCTATATAATCAGATACAAAGTAACTAAGTAACTAGCTACTTGAGTAGTTTTTTCATTGCATACTTTTTTACTTTTACTCAAGTAATTTTTAAAATAGTGACTTTTACTTTTACTTGAGTAACAATTTCTCTAGTTACTTGTACTTTTACTTGAGTAAAGATTTTGGCTACTCTACCCACCTCTGGGTTCAGGGCACGCTATAGATGCAGGGCTCTCCAATGCTTTAGTTGGTTCGTCTGTTTAGACGTTGTTGTGGAAAAATATCAGTCTTGTAGTTCAAAAAATCTCTCAGACAAAGAAGGTCCGGGTGTCAAGGAGTTAACTTTATTTGCTCGAGCCAAACAAAGTGAGATGTTCCAAGTCATCTAAAAACCAAGTGTTTTCAGTCTACAGTTATAGTGAAACTTCTGAAAGGTGGTCCTTTCTAAAACCAATCAGGTAGATTCCCGTTATCTCTTATTTTTATTAACCAATTGTTGATTTTCTACCACCAACATATCCCAGGCAACAAGGTGCGTATCTATTCATGGTAGGCTGGCTATTACCTAATTTTTTTAATATATTTTTATATATCCTCGCCCACCACAATTATGTCATGGTCATCATGACCTGTTTCCTTTTCTTCACCTCCTCTTGTCTTTATCTGTGGCAAAACTGTGGCCTTGCTCAATGTAGATTGTAGTCATAGTAACGGGGCGGAACATGCCCAGATTTGGTCATACTGTAGGGTTGGGGCCGGAAAAAGTCCCCAGATTTCATAAACACTGCCAGACATCAAAAACACAGCTGTGCAGGGTGCTTTACAGAATCTCATACAAATGTGTTTAAAACGAAGAGCAATACATAGTGAATAATGATCAAAAACATAAAGACAGATCAAAAACATAAAGACATATCATGAAATTCCTCCATAACGTCTGTTAACTTATCAGGGATGGAGAACATCACACTGCAACTTTTCGGTATTGCACCGGGCACAGTCAGTCGTAATAATTACAAAGAGCTAAGACCACACTCACTGATTAACATGTAATTTGCATGACTTTGAAAATGAAAACGAAAATGAATTAAAAAGAAAATACAATGAATATCAAACTTTACATTTTAATTTGAATTGTGTCAGAATTATTGTGTGAGCATTAATAAAAATGTCTTTTTCACATTTGCCTTTTCATTTTCATATTGGCAGTCTTGCCCCAGGATTTTAGTGAAAATGAAACGTCAAATCACAAATTGCATTTTATGTTTCAATTTGACAGGGACAACGCATTGTCAGTGTGAAAATGAAAAAATAAAATCATTTCATTTTATTTTTCATTTTGGCACATATTGTGTGCGCAGTTATGTATAATGAAATTGTTTAACTGGTTTTCATTTTCATGTTCATCGTTTAATTTATTTATTTAAATTTGGCAGGATTTACCTTCCATAAACCATGCCCATTTGAGTTCTTCTTGATCAGGTTTCATTTTTATTTTAAACACGCACGATTAAGTATCTCCAGGTACAAAGTCATCAAAAACAATAAAAGAATCTTACATATGGTTCCAATGATTCACAAACAGACATAATCCTCATGCCAAAAAACAAGACCTCACTGACAAAACTGGTATGCTCATTATCCCACCACCTGTCCTTCATTTCCTCTTTGCCATTTCATAAATCTTTTAACTCCCTACTCCACCCAGTGTACATGATGAGAATCGCACCATATATTTGGCTCTTGCAGCCTGGCCCCTAATTGCACATGGCAGGTTGACATTACAATTCAAAATATTACAAAGAGCCATTCAAAACACAATTTTCAATTAATATTTTAGAGATTATATAGATTTTCTCCTAGATCTTTACAGCTCCATATTGTCATATTGTAAGATTATTACTTTTTGTATAGGTAGAAAGTTGAAGAGTCTAGTCGATGGAACACACAAAGTTTCAGGCAAGAATGACACAGACACAGAAATGCAGTTCACTCAAAGTCCAATTGTTCTGCCCTTTGTGTCAAAGGCCTTGCTCGACTCGACAGTCAGATAACGCCTCCCAATGACAACAGACTCAAGAGAATAATTTTGAATGCTTTACTGTCATGGGATAACGTAAAACTGTAAAATACAAATAGAGAATTCTAAGCATACAATAATCGATAACATGCTCACGTAAGAGAAATAAAGGCTATTTGCATGGCGCATAGTCAGTATCCTCTATAATAGCGTTAGCTAGAATAGTTTCCCAAATATATAAAATAAACAACCTTTCTGGTATCTAAAGACATATTAAAACAAATATACTATCGCGGATAATATAATGCAGCAGTATTACATACCGAAAGTGCCTCGGAACAACTTAAATCGAGGAGAAATAATAGTGATGACCGCATGGCATCCTAGACTGCTGCTGACACTAGGCTCACATAAACGATGTCATCACATAGGGACTTAGACAAATAACATGCAGTACCCAACTTTGAACAGAAGACGTCACTAAACTACCATTATTATCAAACCCGTATGCAAACTGTTCATAGGAAACAGGACAATCCCTGTCTGGTATTTAGGGAATACCAAACCTTACTGGAGTTTAGCTTTGAATAGTCTGCCCAGGGGCCACTCGTTTCGTTTCGATTGCGAATCCTTAAGCAGAACTACACATCCTTTGGAAATGTTATGTTGTTGCCGATGCCATTTTCGTCGATGTTGTAGTGTTGACAGGTACTCTTTCCGCCATCGGTACCAGAAAGTATTCGCAAGGCTTTGCACCATATGCCATTGCCGCTTGTACAGGTCAGGCTTCCCAAAGTCCCCGGGTGGAATTGAGCTAGCTCCAGTCTTTTGGGTTAGTAGCGTGGCAGGTGTTAAAATGAAAGGGTTTGCTGGGTCGGTTGATACAGGTATCTGCGGTCTGTTGTTCATGATAGCTGAGACTTCAGCCATGAAAGTGGAGAGTACCTTGTGTGTGAGTTTGGAGGATTTCATCTGAAGCAGCATCGAATCCAAGATCTTGCGAGCAATGCCAATCATCCTCTCCCATGTACCGCCCATGTGTGAAGCATGAGGAGGGTTGAATGTCCATATGCAACTGTGGTCTGACAGAAACTGTTTCACTGCCTTTTCATCAATGTTGGAAGGGATCTGCAAGTCTTTACAGGCTCCAATGAAATTTGTCCCTCTATCTGAGCGGATACGTTTCACAGGACCCCGGATGGCTAGAAACCTCCTTAAGGCATTGATGAAGGTAGAGGTATCAAGGGACTCGATCATTTCTATATGGACAGCTCTGATACTTAGGCATGTGAATAATACTGCCTATCTTTTACTTTCTGAGTAGCCGCCCCTAGTCTTGTGAGCTGAAACGGACCAAGGGCCAAACACATCCAGAACCACGTTTGTGAAGGGGGGCACTGCGCTGAGCCTGTCGGAGGGCAGATCCGCCATCTTTTGAGTCTCACTGCTCCTCCTGAGCCTGTGGCATGTAACGCAGGAATGGATAAGACTGTTCACGCATCTTTTGCATCCTATTATCCAATAACCGGCAGATCTTATCGCTCCCTCTGTAAAGTGGTGGCCCTGATGCTGCATCCGTTCATGAAAGTGCTGTGTTAGAAGTAATGCTACATGGCTTCTACCAGGTATGATGAGGGGCCTCTTTTCTTCAGCACTTAGATCTGCATTGACCAGGCAGCCTCCGACCTTCAACAGACCCCTCTGATCTATGAAGGGATCAAGTTTTTTTAAGTGGGCTAGATCTGGCAAGTGGTTTGTTCTCTCTGAGACACTGCACCTCATCAGCATAATTTACCTGTTGTAATTCTCGTATGATGACTTCTGTGCTCTGAAGCATTGTATCAGCACTGAGAGGGAGTTTACAACAATGCCATCCTTTGCATGCCTGTGAAGTGTTGCTTTAGCCCTGCTTATATGACTGTGTGATATGAATCAGCTTTCCCATCGCTCTGATCAGACGACTCCAGACTGAAAAGTGTTCGAAGCATTTTTAAACAGTCGTATGCAACACTGTTACTTGAGGACGGACTTCTGAATCTCTGTCGGGGTCAACGAGTGCAAAGTTCTCTCTAGGGCATGTCTCTGCTCTTGGATGCTGCAAGAATGCTTGTCCGCTGAACCAGATCGTGTCCTGCAGTTTAGCGGGCGCTACGGGTCGTGTTGCCACATATGCTGGATTATGCTGCAAGTTTACGTAATGCCATTGTTCTGGATTGGTGCTTTTGCGGATTCTCTGCACACGGTTGCTCACGTACACATGAAATCTGCACTTTTCATTATTAATATAGCCAAGGACCACTCGACTATCTGTGTAAAAGACAATTTCATCAAATTTGATAGCAATCTCTGATGTAATAGTTTCCATCATGTTCACACCCAGAACGGCTGCACAGAGTTCCAGACGAGGAATAGTGTGCTCTGGTTGTGGCGCCAGCCTTGCTTTGCCTGCGATGAATCCTGTATGACAGATACCATGTGGGTCAGTTGTTTTGAGGTAAGCAACTGCTGCTATCACTTTCTCTGAAGCGTCGGAAAACACACAGAGCTCTTTGAACTGGGCTTCTGACAACGATGTGGGCCCATAGCTTCTTGGAACTTGAAAATGCTGCAGTTGTTGCAAGGAGTCTCTCCATTCCTCCCATACCTTTTGTTTGATCGAGGGTAAGAGAACATCCCAGTCAGTAGCATTTTCAGTCAACTCTCTTAGTAGCATTTTGCCTTGAACTGTGATAGGGGCCACAAACCCCAGGGGATCGTACAGACTGTTTACTACTGCCAGCAGTCCCCATCGGGTGTAAGGCCTTTCATCCTCTTGGATGTGGAAAGTGAAGCAGTCTGTGTCTAGATTCCAAAGCAAGCCGAGACTGTGTTGCATAGGAAGTGAGCTAGTGCCTAGGTCCAGTTATTTAAATGAGTTGGCGTAATCCTCTGACGGGAAGGCGCTCATAACTTCCTTGCTGTTTGAGGCCAATTTATGCAACTTCAAGTTAGACCAGCATGTCTTGTATTCTTTTCAGTAGATCAATCGCCATCTCTGGGGATGGCACAGATTTTAATCCGTCATCCATATAAAAGTCACGCTCCACAAACTCTCTGGCATCCTGATCAAATTCCTCTTCTCCTTCTTGAGCTGCGCGACGAAGACAATAGACGGCGACCGCTGGGGAGGGACTATTCTCAAACACGTGTACTTTCATACGGTATTCGGTGACCTCACTCTCAGGGTCGTTTTTGTGAAACCAGAGGAACCTGAGGTGGTTCCTTTCTGCGGATCGAACTTTAAAGCAGTGGAACATTTGTTGTATGTCTACCGTAAAGGTGACAATCTCCTTGCGAAAACACATGAGGACTTTGATGAGGCTATTGTTGAGGTCTGGACCCGTCAAGAGGATCTTGTTTAGCGATGCACCTTTGAATTGAGCGCTTGAGTCAAAGACCACTCGGATTTGGGAAGGTTTTTTTGGATGGTATACACCGAAAGAAGGTAAATACTAACATTGTTCCTTGCAGTTTAGCGGAGGAGCTATCTCTGCGTGATCATTTTGAAACAGTCTCTCCATAAAGGCTACGAAATCCTTTTCGGGCTTCTTCCGAAAGTGTCATAGAAGTGAATTGAAGCGTTCCACAGCTTGTGAACGATTGTTGGGGAGATGCCGTCTTGGCTGCTTAAACGGAAGTGGAGTGACCCATGAATTTTCCTCATCTTTATAGACTTCCCTGTCCATGATCTGCAGGAAGAGTCTGTCCTCAATAGATGGAGATGTTTTCTCGTCGTCCTTTGTTACCTGAAATAAATCCCATTCTGCTTGTCTTCGAGGTGTATGTTTTACAATAAAATTGTTAGGACATGGGTGGAAGCAAGTAGGCCGACCGTTCTCCATAACATTTGTATGGTAGGCTTGGACGAAGGTAGGTTTATGGACTTTTCCAAGGCACATGTCACCAACAATTACCCATCCTAATTCGTGCCCCAGCCTTTTTACCAATAAGTCCATCTCTTCACTTGGTGAGAGGTTAAGGTCTTTAGTAGCGTTTATGAAAGATGCCCTCCAAGCTCTGAAGGTTTCTGGATTATCATTGAACTGCGTAAGGCCGGTAGACACTAATTCGCGTCTTGCGATGAACTTGACGACATCAGATATTTGATTGTTAGCATACATGTTGTTGTGATACGGGCCGACTTGAAGGATGTAGCTGGGTTGGTCCGAGTGTAGTCAAGCAGCACCCACCTGTCTCCGCTCCCTTGGGGGCTACCTTGAGATGCTGCCGATTGTGGGTGAAGTGGCTTAGAGCGTGGAAATTGTACATTTTTGGATTGCGTAATGGTAGGATTCTGCACACTCTGCATCGACAGGCTGAGTATTGGGTGGCCAGTCATTAAGACTACGTTGTCCCTCTTGCTGTGAGTATGCTCTAGCAGTCTGTCTTTGTTGCACTTTTGGAACGTATACGACTCCGTTATCATCAAACGGTCCATCCAGCACTGGCAATTGCAGATCCACAACGTTATCGGCCTGTTCTGATAAGTAAGCCTGCGTACGTTCCACAGTATCCCCTATGGGCAGCTCTGCTATACTCATATTCCCTCTGCTTTCTAGCTCTACAGTCATTTCCAACACTTCCGCCTTCACTTGTGTGGCTGCAGCTCTTTTTTCCAGCCTTAAAGTCTCTAATGATACCTCAAGCTGTGCTTGTATTTTCAGATCGCTTTCCTTCTTGGCAAATGCTATCTCCGCTTTTGCTGCTTCAGCCTCTGCTCTCGCTATTGCGGCAGCTGTGGTCACTGATGATGAGCCTCGTGAGCGTCTTGATGCGCATGATGCACTAGGTGCATGCCTCTGCGACCCAGCCTCGAAGCTCGGCTTGGACATCGTAGAAGAAAGATCGCTTTTGCTCCCCGCAGTGGAGTGTGAAGACTAGAAGTTGATCGCTGAAGGCTTTTCATTTTACTGTTCTGCCCTTTGTGTCAAACGCCTTGCTCGACTCGACAGTCAGATAAAGCCTCCCAATGACAACAGACTCAAGAGAATAATTTTGAATGCTTTACTGTCATGGGATAATGTAAAACTGTAAAATACAAATAGAGAATTCTAAGCATACAATAATCGATAACATACTCATGTAAGAGAAATAAAGGCTATTTGCATGGCACATAGTCAGTATCCTCTATAATAGCGTTAGCTAGAACAGTTTCCCAAATATATAAAATAAACAACCTTTCTGGTATCTAAAGACATTAAAACAAATATACTATCGCGGATAATATAATGCAGCAGTATTACATACCGAAAGTGCCTCGGAACAACTTAAATCGAGGAGAAATGATAGTGACGACCGCATGGCATCCTAGACTGCTGCTGACACTAGGCTCACATAAATGATGTCATCACATAGGGACTTAGACAAATAACATGCAGTACCCAACTTTGAACAGAAGAGGTCACTAAACTACCATTATTATCAAACCCGTATGCAAACTGTTCATAGGAAACAGGACACCAATGTTTATTAAGGATAAATCCAATATATGAGAATAAATGAGGAAGTGAGGTAATGCTCTGATTCAGACACTTCGGTACACGGAAAATCACAAGACCTAATAGTTGTATTTTCTGCTAAGGTTAGCACTACGTTAGTTCCTTGTTCTTAACATCTGGAACATACTGATATCTGGTACAAACACTTCAAGTCGTAACTCTCAGTGACACTTATTAGTGAGAAACATAATAAGCAGGATATAATGCATAAAACAGTGTGGGATACTAGGTGTGGGACACAGGCAAACCTAAACTCTCACACATGTGAAAGACATAACTTTGTCACAGGTCTTTCAAGTATGTTTGTTTTTGTTTGAATTCGAACATTTCGTATAAGCGTTCCTGTGGCTCAGTGGTCAGAGCATGGCGTTAGCAATGCCAAGATAATGGGTTCAATCCCAGGGATTGCACATACTTAAATTAAAAAAAGGCAGCGGCTATTTGCACTAAGTGTAAGTAGCAATTGATGCTATTTACACTGAGTTTAAATAGTAGTAAGTTCTGTTTACACTAAGTGAAAATAGCAGCATTTCTTAGCGATATGCTATTTACACTAACCAAAAATAGCTGTAGGGCCTATTTTCTTTGAAATTAAGTAGAAATTGTAGTTAGATGCGTTTTACTCATAAATAGTGGCAGATAACGTTACTATTTGCACCTCAGTATTGTTGTGCATTAAACCTTATGCAATAATAGCAGATAGTAAATCATTATTTCCATAAAAATTATTAAAATGATGGCAACTTATTGAGATATTAAAGCCCTATACCTACCCCTAACCTTACCCTACCTAAAGTTTATGAATAAAAATGAATTTTAAGTCTTAAATCAATTTTATTGAAAACAAATGCCTTTACGATCTGTAAAGTAATAAAAAAGGTTAAAGAAGGTTTTCAGCGGGATTAGAACACCAGTCTACCATGCCACTTGAGTCACTGTTTGAAAGGCCATCAATCTTACACTTTCTCTATTCCAATCACATATTGGTGGGTGGAGCTATTAATAGTCTCTACGAACAAGGCGGGCTATTTGTACTCAGTGTAAATAGACACGAAGTTAAAAAAATGTATAGTATAATGCAATGTAAGTCGCTTTAGATAAAAGTGTCTGCCAAATGCATACATGTAAATGTAAATGTAAGTCCATTCAGGGGCGGCGTTTGAGTATGGCAGTTGTCATACCCTAGCATTCAGACAAAACAGTGGACACAAAGTGTGTATAATGATGCTCATTAAAGATAATCAAAATATTTGAGACTGCTGTATATTTCTAGCATAGGCGTCGGAAGCATGTGTATTTTAAAGTGTAAAAACGACACTCACTCACCAACAGCTTCAATGGTGTAGTGAGGGAGATGCGTGACTAGTAATTTTGACACTATTGCGTTGCAGTTCAAATCCACCTTTAGCTTGTCTACATTTCACATCACATATTAAATCATGCTGGCATTTATTTTCAACAAAATGAAGAAACTATTTAAAAAATGCCTTACATGTGTTTAATAATAAAGTGTATGGTAAGGGGTAGTACATTTACGCATTTGGCAGACGCTTTTATCCTAAGCGACTTACATTGCATTATACTAGACATTTATTTCTAGGTGTGTGCAATCCCTGGGAGCGTACCCATGACCTTGACGTTGCGCTTATTGTTTCCCACTGGCTGAGCCAAAGTAAGCCCACATGAGTCAATCACGTTTCTCTCTGGGGCTTACTTTTGACCAATTGTGTTTCTCTACGGGGCTTACTTTTGACCAATCGCGTTTCTCTATGGGGCTTACTTCTGACCAATCGCGTTTCTCTTCTCTGGCTTACTGTGGACCAATCGCTTTTCTCTCCTGTTGCTTACTTTTGACTGATCACCGACCGCTGCGCTGTTATTGTCATCTTTGCAAAAAGTAAGGCTATGGTTTACTTAATTATTGAATAACTTTTCCCATTATTAATATAGAACAAAACATATCGCTACTGATCAGATAAATTAAAATCATCTGCTGTCCGCTAATTAAGCTGCCAACAATGATGTGTGTTTTGTATGCAGTCATGTTTTCTGCCTATGAATGAAAATACTGATAAAAAAATGATGAGGTAAAAGTTTGTGAGGAGTTAGAGTCTCAGAAGAAGAAAAATAAGGGAAAAAACTAGATGAGAAAAAAAGTTTGTGAACAAAAAACAAGCTATATAATAAACTCATTGTTTAAAAAGAAAGCCTAGACTAAAAGTTTAAATTAGTGTAGAGTGGAAGAAATGTAGACTGTGATAGACTGTGTGTGTGTGTGTGTGTGTGTGTGTGCGTGCGTGCGTGCGTGCGTGCGTGTGTTTGAGAGTTGACATTTGAAAGTAAACATCATCAGCAGAACATTCTATCAATGTAAGTCTATGGTATTTTTGGGAAGTTTGATCTGCTGTTTTAGGAAAACCGTAAGTCTGATCCCTTAGAAATGATATAGCAACTCAAGTCACACCAGCCTGAAGATCTGTGTGATCTGTGTGAAATTAAATTATTCCTGGATAAATAAATGTAAAAAAAAAAATAAGTAAAAAAACTGTAATATGGTTTACGTGTAGCTTGTTAAATTATTGTTACACACTAAACATACAGGTATCTTTCAGGTTGCTAGAGGTAATAGTCTCTTTCTGATTTTCATTTCATAAAATGTACGCATACCCCGTTTTTCGCCGCCAATTGGCAACATCAACCCGACTCCTCATGGTGCCATCGCCAGAGTTGAAGTGCCTTGAAAATGTTGAGTCTGGAAGGGCCAAACCGAATGAGCAGGTGCTGGCAGAGGCCAGTACTTTTGTCAGCACAAACGGTGTAGACCCCAGTGACCAGTTTTTAGTACTGGCTCACTGCAAACTTCAGTTTGGGAAGTACCAGGGCCAGAGATTTAGATGGCTCCTGGAAAACTCTCTGGGGTACGCAGTGTATTTGATACTCAGCATTTCAAATGAGATGGCGCAGACAACCCCCCTGTCAGAAAATAAACAACTGTTCCTACAGTACACTTCTCATATTAGAGAGATGGCAGAAGAAGTGGAGAAGTATGAGAGGAAGCAGGAAATGCAAGCTGAAGCCCGGGCAGCTGGAGACCAGGGCTGCTTGATGGTGGAGTTTGGTGACTTCCAGGGCCGGTCCATGAAGGATGTTTATGAGGACCAGAGCAAGGAGGCCAAAGCCCTCATCAGATACCTGGTTAAGGCAGATGCCAGGCCCAACACTAACATGGCCATTTTTAAAAGCTATGTCCTGAAAAGACAGGCTTCTGCTGTGGGCACCAGTGTACGTCAGCCTGCACCTCCATCTGCAACATCCAGTGCTCCTGCACCTCCACCCGTAGCCTCTAGTGCCTCTTCTCCTCCACCCACAGCCTCCACTACCTCTGCACCTCCACCTACAGCAATCCAAACTGGTGTACAGCAGACCGCCACTGTGAAAGCGCTGTTGGCACGTGGCAAACATTTGTCTCCTTCACAGCTGGCCAGAAAACTCCTGTCACCAGTTAAACCCTGTGAGTAGGACTGTGAATATTGAATTTCCCCTACATGTATTAATTTATCGTAATAGCAAACTTGTACACTTGCTGTTTCCAGATCTATCACTGAAGGTCACTTTACCTCCTCCAGCAGAAGAACTCCCAGCCAAACATTTGGCCGGAAGGCAGCTTCTCGTAACTGGTAAGCAAGCACCATCTTTCATACGTTTGTCTCTGTGTATTGTTCGCAGTATTTTGTTTTAACATTTGTGCTCCAGACACTTCCGTTCCCGCTGCTGAAGATGATGCGGAGCTGGTGTTTGCTGCATCACAATGTGAAGCACAACTAAATACAGGTGTGGCATATGACACAAATGCATATATTATAAGTATGTTTTGTGAAAACACACAGGATTATTTAAAAAAAGAAAATCAACATTTTTAAATATGTTTTGTTTACAATACAGAATTACGTCACATCATGCCTCAAGCGGGATGCATTCTTTGAGTGCACTTCTTCAAACATTAAGGATGTCCGAAGGTGTCATTGTATATATTAGCGTTTCCGAACTAACCCATTGTTGAACCATCACCGGATAACTTTTCACACTGCTTGCTTGTCTCACTCACTCTTTAGCTCCCCATGAGCAGACAGGATGGTGGAGATTCATTGTATTAGAAAAACAGTTAAAGTGCCATCTCAAATTTTCTTTTAAAATTAGCATTTTTATCAGGCTCCTATGTTAATGTTAAGCTATTTCACTTGAATGGTAATGAAAAGGACCTATTCATTGCTATAACTGTAAAGAAAAATGACTGAACCGAAATGTAAAAAAGAAAATTCGAGATGGCACTTAGAGGTTTTTCCTTATTGTGTCTGTGGGCATTATACTGAATTGATCACACCTCATCTTCCTTACTCCATTACATCTGATCCTCATTCTCAAAGAGCTGTACCGATTCCATATTCGTATATCAGTGTACATCAATAAAATGTACACTGTGTTCTTTGTTTCTTAACACTACCATTTTCTTCGTTGTTATTCCAAAATATAATCATAATAATTATTAACACTTGTCCAAAATTACTGCTTCGCGTGCTGTTTGTGGGCTGCATTTATGGCATATTACTATCAAATGCAACAGTCATCTTTATATTGTTTTTGTTACTGTTCACTCTGAGGCCTGTGCCGGTCCTTCTTCATGAGCGGAAACAGCAAGAGCACCAGATCTTCCACATCATCAGCCATCGGCTGAGCTTCCAGGCCACTGGAAAGATCATCTTCCACCTTTCCAGCATGAGTGGATCCGGAACACACTATTTAGGGCCAACCTGCGAACCGGCAAGTCAGAACTAGTGTCCCAGCTGAAGCTTTGGTGGCATCCTCCTCAGCCCCTTTAATTCACACTCAGCCGCCCACCTCACCCGACCTCTTCTTCTGTCGGCCCCTTTTCTTATGGATGCCGCTGAAGATGTGGTTAATTCCTCTTGTCTGTGTTCGCCCAGAGTGTGGTAAGCACAGACTGACAGCGGCAGGACTTTACCGTACAGTGCGCAAGGTCTTAGACATCGACAGGTGGTATGACCTTGCCACTGAGTATCTGGAGTGCAAAGGCTGCAAAAAGAAGTATCCCGCCTGGTCTGAGGACATCTTAGGACAGCTGGATATGGGCCACCGCAGTCAGTTTCCAGCTTTGCTGACATACAGGTAATTTATAATGACAATCATTCATTAGTAGGCGCTTTTATTGTGTTATTCTTTTACAAACAGAAGCATTTGCATGATTATACTGTTGTTTCCTTAGATACTCATGTGACAACCGGGTGCTGAGGATGATGAGGGAGAGGACACTGGGCAACAGTGTGACTCAGCTTTACAAGAAGCTAATGGAACAACACAGTGAGGCATGGACACAGCGTGTCCTGCAGTACCTGACTGCCTGCGAACCATTCACAAGGTCCTCCCTTGTGCAACCTCCTGTGTTTACTGAGCCTCCTCTCTTACCTGCCCTACCTAGACCTAAGTGGCTGTTATCCGTGTACGCCAGGGATGTTCTGGGGCGACTGCACGAGGTCAAGGCCAAAATTACATCTGTCTTTGGTTGTGTTCTCAAGATGGACTCCACAAAAAAGGTATCACAGCCCTGTTTATATCAGAAATTTGCCCAATATGGATATATGTGCGCACATAATGAACACAGTTTTTGACCCTTTTATTTTTCCCAATAGGTCACAAAGAAACTTGACGGTGCTGCTTCAGGAACAGCTGCCTGGTGCACAAATGTGGGAAATGAGCAAGGCCAAGTCCTTGTCTCTGTGCTGACAGCCGCCGAGGGACATGGACTGGACTCCGTGGCAGCTGGCCTGATGAAACGCTACCGGAAGGCAGGAGAGGCAGCCCCAAAAGTGATGTACGTGGACAGAGATTGCTGCAGTCAGCACGACCAGTCTCGGGTGAAGGTCATGTTTTTAGAGTGGGCTGAGCTTGAAGTGTGCCTCGACATCTGGCATTTCATGCGGCGATTTGCTGCAGGTGTCACGACAGAGGCTCATCTGCTCTACGGGATCTTCATGGCACGTCTGTCCACATGCATCTTTCAGTGGGATCCAGAGGATGTGGCCTGTACATATGTGAGATATAAAACCCTTTTTTGTCTATTAAACTTTTAGGAACCAGTGCCAGTGATGCACATTTTCAGGCCTATCTCCTTGAGGGCTTGATGCGTTAGAATGATGACCGGATGGAAGACGCCATAAAAGGAGCATCCTCCATCCGGTCATTTGGAAGTGCCATGAAAGAGGCTGTGGACCGGCTTAACCGAACAGTATTTGGGAAGCCCTGGGATGAGCACTATCGCCCTCCTGGAGCATATACAGGCAAGAAATTCATTAATTTGTTATTTTGTAATATTCTACTTTTTATATATTTTGCATTTAATATACTTGACAAAATATTAAGAAAACTTTCTTTTTTCCATTTTATTCTTGTAGGTGAATTGCTGGGTATGGAGTACCTTTACAGCCAGA
>NW_026634306.1:9757-27001 GCF_024868665.1 Triplophysa rosa | reverse complement strand
TATATATATATATATATATATATATATATATGTGTGTGTGTAATCATTTCAATAATTGTGTGTATTTCTTTTATTTTAATAAACAATTTTACATTTGAAGTGTCTTTAAATCTTATAAATCAAATCATTTTTGAAGAAACATTTTTATTCAGTTTATTTAACCATAAACATAAACATGTAATATGCTTTATAATGATGTCTAAAATTATATAACTGAATAAATGATAACTAAACGAAGGCGCAATTGATTGCAATACACATGTAGTCGACAGATGGCAGCACGGCTCAGCTGAGACCGAGCTTGTCGCGCAGCTATGGGTTCGAGTCCAGCCCGTAGAGGGTGAATTGTTACACATGTAACTAAAACTCTTGCATAACGCACTGGAATTTAGCACGAACATTGTTGCAGGAGACATTTGTCGGCATATTCACGTTTTCTGCGTCTTTTCGCTTGTGCGAGCGGGTGCAAAGATTGGGCCCCTTCTTTTGCGCACGCCATGCTCTAACCACTGAGCCACAGGAAAGATGTAGTGGTGTCTTTAATACACATAACAATCTCATCTGAATAATATTTGTTACCTTAACTGGGAATAATTAAAAAATGTACTCCATGTGCTAGTGTTGCGCAGTCGTAGTTCATAAATATCTGCGCGTCTTTAAGGATTACATGTTTTTCAATTTGGATGTCACAGATGTTGCACTGCTTCAACCTCGCCGCTACTTATGCAATAAACTGCACTGCGACAAGTTAAGACATGTTTTATATTTAATCGTGTTTGCAACATCTGGCTGTGGGTTTGAAGCGATTGTCACACACAGTATAAATGGCAGATGGTTTAGTAGATATTTTGTTGGAGTCGCCCTTTTGCTGCAGAATTAGAGCTTTAAAAGGTCATTTTAAACTATATGAGTTTGTTATTCCTATATCTGTAAATCTCTGTGCATGTTCGTGCATTCTTTCAGTTTCGTGGATTCTTGTACACATTTTGTTTAGATAAGATGTGGTATAATTTATGGTTCCGTTCCTTTGGAATGTCGTTGTTGTATGGCCAGAGGAAATTTTGCCATACCCTAGGTTTTGGTGAAACACCGCCACTGAGTCCATTCTTATCTGGATACACTTCCAAGACTCTTCCCAATAACCATGACCCACGTGGGGCCGTAGAGTCTACTGTACAATGACAACAATGTCACCAGGAAAAAAGTTTCTTTATTTCCATATTCCATTTTTGCCGTTCCTGTAGCAAAGACAAGTACTCTCTTGTCCATCTTCTCCAATATACTGGACCTGTTTCCATCTCCTTTTGCTGTATAGATCTGATTATGAATAGATCTGAATATTTTAGGTTGTAAAATGGGTTTACCTTTCATTTGAAGAAGGTGATTTGGGGAAGTGCTTCCAAATCGTTAGGATCGTCTGATATTCTTGTTATTGGACGGTCATTCAGAATAGCTTCAATTTCATAAAGCACGGTATGATTTCATCGTCCAAAGTTTGTTGGTGTAAAACAGAATTCAAGATTCTCCTAACCATTCTAATAACACGTTCCCATAATGTGAACCTCCTGGAGGATTGAAAGTCCATTTAACTCCTTCTTGAAGCATCGTAATTTGGATCTTATTTTAATTCATTGCATTGATTGCTTCTCTTGACTCTCTCTCTGCTCCAATGAATTTGGTACCATTGTCTGATCTTGTATGGGCAATTTGTCCTCTTCTACAGATAAATTTAACTCAACTTTATATATATAGCGCTTTTTACAATTTTCATTGTTTCAAAGCAACTGTACATGAGACATATTGACTATAAGCAAAACAATTAAAGTTGTACCTGTAAAAACAAGAAAAAGGTGAAAACAGAAGACAGACATGCCCACATACAAAACACTCCACACACACAATATGCACACGTACTAACACACATAGACACAGACACATGGATGCGCAGACACACGGACGCACACACACACACACGTACACATACAAGTACGCACGCACACAGACACACACAGACACGCATGCACGCACAGACACGCACGCACAGTGAAAGCACACATTTAAGATAAAGGAGAGAGAAGCACAGGTCAAACATTAAACAGACTATAAATTCCTAAATTCCCAAGTCTAAATTCCACTATAAATAGTGCAAAAAACAGTATGCAAACGGGGGCGAGGAACCCAAAACTCTAATCGAGAAAAAAAACCTCAGGAGAACCCAGGCCCAATCAGGGGATTCCAGTTCCCCTCTGGCAAAAGCTGCTGCCTCTGCACAAGCTCGACAGAGCTTGCACAACAAGGCTAAATAAAAATAAATAAACTTACTAATAAGGTAAATTATAGTTTTAAGATTATCATTAATAATCTAATAGCATTTTAAATTTTGTGGTGAAGACGTGTCAAGTCACCTCGTCCTTCTTTATCCAGCTCTATCATCTCAGCTCTTCTTAGGTTGCCACTTTCCATTCTCTGCTCTACCATCAGGTCAGACCATGAACTGCATCCTGCTCGCTGTGGTAACCTTGGAACAATGAGACAAGACTGGCTGAGAGTAGAGTACTGTTCTGTACTCTTTGATGCAACAAGTACATCAGTTGTGTTTTTGGTTCCGGTTGATCTAACTAATGCAGCCTAAACCCTCAGAAGATTTATATTATGGAAGAGTAGTGTATGCAAGATTAAAAAGATGCGTCTTTAGTCTAGATTTAAACTGACAGAGTGTGTCTGCCTCCCGGACAGTGCAGGGAAGACTATTCCAAAGTTTAGGCGCTAGATAGGAAAAGGATCTACCACCTGCACTTGATTTTGAAATTCTAGGTATTACCAACTGACAGGACGCCTGAGAGCGTAATGCACGTGAAGGACTGTAATACAAAAGGAGTTCATTCAAGTACTGAGGAGCTAAACCATGTAAGGCTTTATAGGTAATAAGCAAGATTTTAAAGTTAACGCGATGCTTTATAGGTAACCAGTGCAAGGTTGACAGAACCGGGCTAATATGTTCATACTTTTTTGTACGTGTAAGAACTCGAGCTGCCGCGTTTTGGACCAATTGGAGTTTTTGTAATAAGCCTGCAGGGCAACCACCTAACAGTGCATTACAGTAATCTAGTCTTGATGTCATGAATGCATGAATTAACTTCTCTGCATCTGAGATTGACAGCATATGACGTAGTTTAGATATATTCTTAAAATGGAAAAACGCAATTTTACAGGTGTTGGCGACGTGGCTCTCAAATGACAGATTACTATCGAATAGAACGCCAAGATTCTTTGCTGACGACGAGGGTTTTATGGAACATCCGTCAATAGTTAAACAGTATTCTTGGTTGTTACTTATAGCAGTTTTCGGTCCAATAAGTAACACTTCCGTTTTGTCCGAGTTCAGTAATAAAAAGTTGTTACTCATCCAGTTTTTTATATCGACTATGCATTCCATTATTCGATGGAACTGCTGTGTTTCATGAGGCTTCGAGGAAATATAAAGTTGAGTATCATCAGCATAACAGTGAAAGCTAACTCCGTGTCGCTTTATTATATCTCCTAGAGGTAGCATGTATAATGCGAAGAGCAGAGGCCCTAAGACTGAGCCCTGTGGTACACCGTACTGGACTTGCGATTTGCGTGACACCTCATTGTTTATTGCTACAAATTGAAAACGGTCGGATAAATAAGATTTAAACCATTTCAAAGCTATTCCCTTAATGCCGACATAATTTTCGAGTCTATGTAGGAGTGTGCTGTGGTCAATGGTATCGAATGCAGCACTAAGGTCTAGCAGCACCAATAACGAGATACAACCTCGGTCAGACGCCAATAGCAGATCATTTGTAACTCTGATCAAAGCAGTCTCTGTACTGTGACATGCTCTAAATCCAGACTGGAATTCTTCATTGATGTCATTCCTTTGGAGGAAGGAGCATAATTGAGTTGAAACTACTTTTTCCAGAACTTTAGATATGAAAGGTAGATTCGATATAGGCCTGTAGTTCCTTAGTTCTCTAGGGTCGAGTTGGGGTTTTTTGACAAGGGGCCTTATAACAGCCACCTTATATGCTTTAGGCACATGTCCTAATGTCAGAGATGAGTTAATAATACCAAGAAGAGGATCTATAATTTCTGGGAGCATCTCTTTCAGTAGATTTGTAGGTATAGGGTCTAGTATGCATGTTGTTGATTTAGATGATCTAATAATTTTAGACAGCTCATCTTGATCTACGGTATAAAATAATTGCATTTTCTCCTTAAGGGCGCTGTAGTTAGTTTGTTCAGCGGGTTTCACTTCTGATTGCATTGTTATAATTTTTTCTCTAATATCTTGGATTTTATATGTGAAGTAGTTCATAAATTCATCACTGCTATGCTGATATACAGGATCAGAAGTCACTGACGATTTATTTTTTGTTAATTTAGCCACCGTGTTAAATAAAAACCTAGGGTTGTGCTGGTTTTCTTCTATTAGTGATGAAAAGTAGGCGGATCTAGAAGTTATTAGGGCTTTCCTGTATTTTCGAATACTATCCTTCCATGCTGTACGAAATACCTCTAATTTAGTTTTCTTAAAGTTGCGCTCCATTTTTCGGGCCGCTTTCTTTAGAGCCTGAGTGTGTTCATTATACCACGGTGTGGGGCTGCCATTTTTAATCTTCTTTAAACGTAGTGGAGCAACTTTGTCTAGCGTTACCGAGAAGGTGGAATTAAAATTTTCAGTGGTAATGTCAAGATCTTCAACGTTATTTCTCATGATTTGAGACAATTCGGGCAGATTATCGAGAAACGCATCTTTGGTAGTTGAAGTTATTGTTCTACCATATTTGTAACAATGAGTTTTATTTGCAGCCGTAGGCCAGTGAAGCAAACATAATACCAGATAATGATCCGAAATGTCTTCACTCTGCTGAAGGATTTTAACGTCGTCCACATTTATACCGTAAGACAGTATTAAATCTAAAGTATGATTACGAAGGTGAGTGGGTCCTGACACATGTTGACTAATGCCCATGGAGTTAAGAGTGTCTTTGAAAGCCATTCCTAAGGCATCTGTAACGTTATCTACGTGGATGTTAAAGTCACCAACGACAAGGAGTCTATCTGCGGCCAGTACTAGTTCTGATAAGAACCCACCAAATTCTTTAATAAAATCTGTGTGGTGCCCTGGAGGCCTATATACAATAGCTAGAATCAATTTAAAAAGTGTTTTATCTTTAGTATTAGGTGTTGAAACATGAAGAACCATGACTTCAAAAGAATTATATTTAGAGTTCGACTTCTGGGAAATGCTAAGAGAGTTATTGTAAAGTGCTGCGACACCTCCCCCTCTGCCTTTTAGACGAGGCTCGTGTTTATAATAATAATCTTGGGGGACAGATTCATTTAAAGCAATATAATCATCTGGTTTTAGCCATGTTTCTGTCAAACAGAGCATGTCTATTTTATGATCTGTTATCATATCGTTAACAAAAAGTGCTTTATTAGAGAGAGATCTAATATTTAGCAATCCGAGTCGTAACAGTTGATTATCTGTATTTTGTTCATGTTTAGTTTGTTTAACGTTTATTAAATTACTTTCAAGAGGTTTACGCATTATTTTATGTTTGCTAATCCGGGGGACAGACACAGTCTCTATTTTGTGATGTTTGGGAGAACGGATTACTACATGTTGTACATTTTGTGTATTCTGCGACGTGAGACGGCAAGCAGACAGTTGGTTAAGCCATACTGTCTGCTCCCTGACCTGGGCCCCAGCGAGTCAAGTTTTAGCATTAGCATTAAGACTTTTTGCCATATTTCTAGACAGGATGGAAGTCCCAGCCCAGGAGGGATGGAGACCATCTCGTTTCAACAGGTCAGGTCTGCCCTCAAAACTCTTCCAGTTATTTATAAAAACTATATCATTCTGCAGGCACCACTCAGACAACCAGCCATTTAGTGAATATAATCTGCTATAAATCTCATCACCACGATAAGCATTGAGGGGGCCAGAGAATATTACAGTGTCTGACATCATGCTTGCGAGCTCACACACCTCTTTAATGTTATCTTTTGTGATCTCCGATTGACGGAGTCGAACATCATTTGTGCCGACGTGAATGACAATCTTACTGAATTTACGATTAGCCTTAGCCAGCACATTTAAATTTGACTTGATGTCAGGCGCTCTGGCTCCCGGTAAACATTGGACTATGGTGGCTGGTGCCTCTATGTTAACGTTCCGAACAATAGAATCACCGATAACTAGGGCACTTTCAGCAGGTTTCTCAGTCGGTGCGTCACTGAGCGGGGCAAACCTGTTCGAGACTGTAATCGGAACGGTCGAGTGATGTTTTGTCCTGCGACTACGCCGTCTCACAGTCACGAAGTTTCCCAGCTGCGGGGGATTTTCAACCGGAACCGAGCTGTGTGCGCTAATGTTGCTCGCATCCAAAGTGTTTTCTATCGTCGTTAAACTCTTACTATCCTCAGATAAAGATTGGATGCGAGACTCTAATTCTAAGATCTTCTCTGTCAGCCTAACTATTTCCCTGCATTTATCGCATATAAAGCCCTCGCAGCTGACAGAGAAGGCTAAGCTAAACATATGACATGAGGTGCAAGTAACAATAATAGGAATAGAAGCCATAACTCACCGGATTTGAAGTGCAATTCCAACTTACCAAGGTTGCTCGATGGATCGTAGTATACTCGCTTAAAAAGAGAAACAGTTAGCACACAAGACAAACCAGAGGCAAGATGATATTCCACAGTGTGAACAGAAAGCAAGCTAACACGCTATTGCTATGCTAACGGCGTTAAGTTAACTATCACTTTTGGTTTAGACTCTTCCAAGTAAATAACAGGAACAGGGTTATTGAGATATCAGGATAAGTTAGCAACGACAATAATAATTAACGATAATAAAATACACTAATATTAGAGCGAAGTGGTAAGCGCACTGATACAAACAAGCTGCCGGCAGCGATGCAGGAAACAGGAAACAGGAAGCAATCTCTACTGGACCAAAACAATCTAGACCCATTTTCTGCTCACCAACCTATCTCCATGACGTGCAATAGCCACAGCTTGATATTATCTTTCTTGGTGCAGAATTGGCTTTGATGATCCAATATCTTTTCCTCAAAATTGAGAGCATATGATTTCTTCCACTGTGGCCAAGTTGTTTATGAATATGACGCAAATATATGAGTAGAAATATGCTGATTTTTGCACAGAATGATTGGATGCTTCATTTCTTATGGCATTGCAGCCTTACTCAATCAGCCTCCTACTCTCAAGACCCCATCTTGGAAGACAGGATCCAGTTTGTACAACCTGCTGTCCTTCTTTATCTTTGTGTGGTGATGTGGTATGGGAACACTAACAAGATCTCAATGTAGAAGACTACGCCACCCTGTTACCAGGGAACTAAATGACCCACAAAGGGAGTACACAGGTTCACTAGTGTAAGAAAGGGGGTCCAAGACGTAGATATAAAAAATACAAAACTTTATTTGGTATAATTAATAAGTGTATTTAAAAAGGCTGCTACAGTGGTTTTTCTAATATAGAATGATACATTTGGTTAATTATAGGTCTCATGAGTATGAGTTTGAGCACTTGAACACCTGCACACACACCAAATATTCTATCACACTAAGACAGGAACTGCAAGTACACCACACATTTTTGTAGACATGTCTAAGTTATTGCACAAAGTCACGGACACTGGGTTGCTCATTATTACACTAAACCATGAGCTCATTATTACACTAAACAATGTGCCAGAGTAAAACTGTGATAAATTATGTATCGTCCGATAATCCCAGGAAATGTGTCCAGGAAAAGTGTAGTTTGAAGGGCACATGATATCTGTGTTTTTCTTTTTAAAATCCGGGCACTCCCCACGATTAAATTCTAAAACAGTAAGCCGGAAAGACAACTGTGGCGAGCAAGATAGATGGGCCAGGTGGGCCCGATTGAAATATAACAGTGGCGAACAAGAGGACAGGCTAATAAAGAAGATGATATCATGTGAAACCTGATTGGCGAACACTGTGAAAAACAACCTGAGATTTCTGTATAAAGAATGGAGTCAGATGTGTATTTGTTAGATCACTTCAGATGATCTCTGAATATCTCACTTTGTTGGCTCGAGCAAATAAAGTTTAAACTCTTGGCGTCTGAAACCCTTGTCTGCGAGATTTCTTTCTGCATTGGAAGGCCGATTTGCCACAACACTGCATGGCATAAACCTGAGGAGCACAAATCACACTCACACACACACCTCAAATCGGAGAGCAAGGTTTACCAGAGGCATGTACGCTAGCAACTGAGCCTAAAGCTCATACAGTATATCGTAACACAAGCACACAGTGAAGTCAAGCATCAATACACAGCACTCAGTGACAGGAGACTCACCACCACACGAGAAGACTAATTCATTTGCTAATGAATGACCACTGACACTAAACAATTCAAACAAAACAACAAAAACAAAATGACCAGCTTCTTAAGAGAAAAGATTACTGGCAGCATCTTTAAATGATCTTAGCACGAGGCTAAATTCCAAATGAACAAACAAACAAACAAAAAAAGATCAAAAGAAAATAACAGGATCTCCAAACTTAAAGGGGTGGTGCAACGGTGTGTCATGCATTCTGAATTCTTTAAAATGTTAAGCGTGCTGTCTTCTCATGCTTAACATGGTCAACTTGTCAAAAAACGAGTTGGGCGTATTACGTAGAATTTCTGTGCTCGATACACTCCCCTAGCGATCGTACAGGTTTCAGAATTTTTTTCCAACATATAAAACTGTTTCGTAACAATTTTTCTTAGTCCCTTATTGGACAATTCTCCCGGAAAAGCACGCAGCAGCAAGGAGAGCAGGAGAAGGAGCATGTGCAGACATCACTTTCACTTGTGTGCAGGAGAGAGAGAGCATACGTTCGCGAAGTTCAGGTGTTTGTTTGTTCACTGCATTTGGGTGATGAATGTAATATAAATGGTGGATATAACGCTGGATTTGGAGATCGTTTGAAACTGATATATGGAGCCGTCCCAGCGCTAAAAGATGCCGGACATGAACTGCATGCAGTGAGTGAAACTGATGTCTGTGTTTGTTTGGCAATGGGTGCACACTTGCTTTAGTTCAGCCTACCCCACCGCACGTGCTGTATGCTTTCGGAAATAATCGTACAGCTGTATCTATCTTTTATAAATGTGATCAAACTAAATACTCTTCGAAGATACAAAGTATTAGTGTTGTCACGGTACCAAAATTTCAGTAGTCGGTACCAATACCAGCAAAATTCCACGGTTCCGGTACCAATTTCGGTACCAAAGCAAAACACCAGTACATGCTAATTGAAACAATTTTATTAATAAAGCTCATTGTTAATATAAATGTATAAAAAGCAATGCCATTTTGTATACATGAAGTATAAGTTAATTGTTGCTGAAACTGTTGTGTGCTCTCTGCTGATGCTGATGAACATCCTCCTCAGTCTGCTGCTGTATAAGACAAATAGAATAAACTTCAGAGGGTCAACTGACTGAACAAACATGCATATGCAATATTAAAACAAACCTCCGTTTTTATACTGCATTTACACAAGATTACTTACATTAAGGTAACTGTATATTAAAATAATAAATGCAACAGATATATTTTTCTTTAGTTTAAATGTGGCTTTTTAAACCTAATAGAGTTATCTATCCAAGACATACACATTGCTAGTCATACAGTTAGTATGATCGTTTTCTAGCACATAGATTTCAGATAGGCCTATATAAAATAGGTACTGTAAACCCCATCCTGTCCTCCCATTTATTTGACCCCATTACAGTTATAAAAGCATTAAATGGTTAATAAAGACACTTGACTGGATTAGCATTGGCGCTAACAAATTAACACGCAAACAGGGACGTTTATTTTAACGTAACCTTTAATTTAACATATGCTACAACATTCATAATGCAAACGCGAACAGAATTTGAAACTTACCGCTTGAACTTGTTAACTTAAATCCGGATGCTTCCTCGTTTCACCACAAAACTCTGTTCGTTTTCTTCGTGATATGACTTTAATCTGAAGTATTTCTGTGCGCATCTCTTGTGGATCGGAGCCGCGCTTATCCGCTCATCACGTCTTATTGCGTCTATAAAAAGTTTCCGACTGACAACCTGTCAGACAGAGCATCAGTACCCGGTTGACCCGGTACGTCGGTGGTACCGGGTCTTATGAAAATTAGGTACCGACAACTTTTTTATTTTTAGGTACCGACTTGGACCCGAAGTACCGGTACTTTTGACAACACTATAAGGTATGCAATATACTCTTATAGGTACTTAAGATTATAAGAGATGAAACCAACAACAATATGTTAATGAGGAAGGCGGGACGAGAGGCGTGAGGCAACGAGGTGGGGCCAGTGGCGCACAGCTGAGATTCCACCATATCACTCATCGCCACCGGCCCCGCCTCGTTGCCTCAACGGCTCTCGTCCCGCCTCCTCGTACAAATTATATCTACAGAAATCGATGCCAAAATTGTTGGCACCCCTGAAATTTTTCCAGAAAATCAAGTATTTCTCACAGAAAAGTATTGCATTAACACATGTTTTGCTATACACATGTTTATTCCCTTTGTGTGTATTGGAACAAAACAAAAAAATGGAGGGAAAAAAGCAAATTTGACATAATATCACACAAAACTCCAAAAATGGGCTGGACAAAATTATTGGCACCCTTAACTTAATATTTGGTTGCACACCCTTTGGAAAAAATAACTGCAATCAATCGCTTCCTATAACCATCAATAAACTTCTTACACCTCTCACCCGGAATTTTGGACCACTCTTCCTTTGCAAACTGCTCCAGGTCTCTCATATTGGAAGGGCGCCTTTTCCCAACAGCAATTTTAAGATCTCTCCACAGGTGTTCAATGGGATTTAGATCTGGACTCATTGCTGGCCACTTCAGAACTCTCCAGCGCTTTGTTGCCATCCATTTCTGGGTGCTTTTTGAAGTATGTTTGGGGTCATTGTCCTGCTGGAAGACCCACGATCTCGGACGCAAACCCAGCTTTCTGACACTGGGCCCTACATTGCGACCCAAAATCCTTTGGTAATCCTCAGATTTCATGATGCCTTGCACACAGTCAAGGCACCCAGTGCCAGAGGCAGCAAAACAACCCCAAAACATCTTTGAACCTCCACCATATTTGACTGTAGGTACTGTGTTCTTTTCTTTGTAGGCCTCATTCCGTTTTCGGTAAACAGTAGAATGATGTGCTTTACCAAAAAGCTCTATCTTGGTCTCATCTGTCCACAAGACGTTTTCCCAGAAGGATTTTGGCTTACTCAAGTACATTTTGGCAAACTGTAGTCTTGCTTTTTTATGTCTCTGTGTCAGCAGTGGGGTCCTCCTGGGTCTCCTGCCATAGCGTTTCATTTCATTTAAATGTCGACGGATAGTTCGCGCTGACACTAATGCACCCTGAGCCTGCAGGACAGCTTGAATTTCTTTGGAACTTGTTTGGGGCTGCTTATCCACCATCCGGACTATCCTGCGTTGCAACCTTTCATCAATTTTTCTCTTCCGTCCACGTCCAGGGAGATTAGCTACAGTGCCATGGGTTGCAAACTTCTTGATAATGTTGCGCACTGTGGACAAAGGAACATCTAGATCTCTGGAGATGGACTTGTAACCTTGAGATTGTTGATATTTTTCCACAATTTTGGTTCTCAGGTCCTCAGACAGTTCTCTTCTCCTCTTTCTGTTGTCCATGCTTAGTGTGGCACACACAGACACACAATGCAAAGACTAAGTCAACTTCTCTCCTTTTTATCTGCTTTCAGGTGTGATTTTTATATTGCCCACACCTGTTACTTGCCCCAGGTGAGTTTAAAGGCCGCCCATACATGCTAATGAAACAAAATCTATACTTTAAATCCAACAATATTGATACCAAGTCGCTCTCCGAGCTCCGCATATAAATTTTAGATAACCCAGCCCACGGATTTTTTGCAGTTTGTCGTGACTATTGAACAATGATGCTCGCTCCTCTTCCTCTCCTATCTCATTTTTTTGTATTGTTCCAATCGACAAACACAAAAGGGAATAAAACATGGTCGTGGACCCTAAAGAATATAGCAAAAAATGTGTTGAATGCACCAAACTATTTCTGTTGAGAAATACTGATTTTCTGGTAAAATCTTACTAGTGAATATAATAGAAAAAGCCACCACTCGGGCTCAAAAAAACAGGAAAAGGGTACGTTGCCAACGAATATTACGGCCATGACTAGAGGGAATACATATAACTTATAATCAAAATACGTAACACACACAAGCACACGACTAACGAAGAATGCAGACAGTGCAAACTCCAGCAACAGCGGTATGCAGATAGGCAGAATAAGGCTGTTATGAGCGACAAGGGAGTCAGCTGCAGAGTTCACCCACAGAAACTTCACACACAGGGAGAGAATCACACAAACAAGAGTCACAATAGAAAGAACGGAATAGAACTACCTGGGCAGAGAAACAGGCAGCTAAACAGGCTCGAGTGCTCGGCCGTGGAGATGGTTAGGGAAATGGTCTAGAATCGCTGTCGGAACTGAACTCCCGAAGACTTGAGGAAATCCACTGCCGAACTGAACACTACCAGAGAGAGAGAGGGGAGCCACACTCGAAGGGATAGCCAGGGCAGTGGTTGTTGGAGCAGCAGCTGAGGGCATAGAAGGGGTAGACCACCGTGCAGAGGGCAAGACAGCACTGGAGCCTAGACAAGACAAGAGGTTAATATCCAAAAAACTAGAACTCGACAAGACAAGCGTAGCAAAATTAGATAGTCACGACAGCTAAGGGAAACTAACAGTCTGACACAGGACAGAAAGACACAGCGGGTTAAGAAGAGAGACAGATGATAGCGAGAGTGGAACCCGGTGTGCGGAGATGAGCGAAAGAGGAAACTGGTGAGAGGATAAAAGGATAATGAGGGGGCGGGGCACACCCACGCAGACTCCGAGCACATGGTGAGCCGTCAAAACAATACCATGTGCCTGACAAAACCTAAACACAGAACGTAACAGACAAAACAAGCAAGTGATCAGACCCGGGACCTGACAAAGGCAGGATCCAATGAGCAGCGCAAGCCCAAAGATACAGTTTGGACAAAGCATTTGTTGCCCCACAGGTTTAATCTAAAATGTCAATTTGTTCTAAAAAAGACACAAAAATATTACGCTAGTAGCAAGCGAACATTTGCAGCAGTTTCACTCGACAATAATGATACATTTTATAAGAGAAGCAGAGAACGCAGCAGCACCTCCTACTCCCGAGGTAAAAGACGGTTGTAACGAGGACAAACACCCATGGCCGTATTTGCAAGAAATGTTTTCTGCGTTGGAATGAAAGACTCTTCAAACCGGATGAAGTGCCTCTTATGCTTACCTAAAAATACAGAATTACTGGCATTTAAAAACACTCCGTCCAATCTCAAACACATTGAGGTAGTTAACAGTACTCAGCAGTTATTTAATTAACATTATTTCGGTTCAGATATATAACCATCAACCTAACCAATCGTTGCTGCTGTGTTTTATGCTGCCTTCACGTGCTCTCTGAAATTCGTCAGTTCATTGACATTTACATTTACGCATTTGGCAGACGATTTTATCCAAAGCGACTTACATTGCATTGTTTTATACATGTTTTGTTTCTGACTATGTGCAATCCCCTGAGATCGAACCCATGAACTTGGCATTGCTAGTGCCAAGCTCTAACCACTGAGCCACAGGAAAGTTCCCACTTCTGAAGTCATGATTCCGAGCTGATTGGATTCAGACGCTTTGTTGTCGGAAAAAATGGAAGACGCCAGATTCATGCTTGTTTGTGTCTTGGGAAAATCATATATGGTAATAATTTTTAACCGTATACATTAGGGGTCACCAACTAGCAAACTCTGGTCCGAATGCGGACCGCGAGATGCGTCCGTCCGGACCTCAAAGATTTTGACATAATAAATAAATGAACGCCTAACATTATTTTCTAATGCAATCAAATTTATAGCAGGCACATCAAGGTCCGCTCAGTAGCAGATTGAGTCCTACGGCGCCACAGACAGTTAACATTTGCGCACTGTTGCTACGTTCAGACGTCGTGGAGTGAAGAGAGCCGAGACAGACTCGCTGCACAGTGTGCAGACAGATGTAACTCTCAGTGACTGAAAAACAATGTCCTTTTCAAAAGTTAAAAAAGTTGACGTTGAAAACCATGTTTTCCGAGATGAATGGGTCGAGAGATTTGCATTTATTCTTCCTGCATCGAGATGCACGAGACTGGTTTGTCTCATTTGCTTGGAGTCTGTTGCGGTTGTCAAAAGTGGAAACCTTAAAAGGCATTATGAAACTAGACATAGACACTATGAAGAAACTTACCTACAGCAGTCCGAGGTAAGGACTCGGAAATATATTAGTTCAAAGCCCAGTAGGAGCGATCTACACGGGTCCTCCCTCACTCACTTACCGCCCAACAACCAGCATATGAATGTTCACTAAGAATACAGTGGATCTTAGGAAAACATAACAAGCCCTTTACTGATGGGGAAATAGTAAGAGTGCATGCAGGCTGCGTTTCAAACACTTTTAGAAGGAAAATAAAGACATGAACTAAAAGAAAATATTAAACAAACCCCCTTTCAGCTGCAACAGCCACAAGAAGAGCTGGAATGTTATCAGAGGATGATCAGTCACAACTTGATGCTGCTATTTGTTCATCTCAGTTCAGCAGAAAACAACACTTTAGTTTTCCTTTAAAAAAGGATCCCTGGGTATAGAGCGATGTATGGCTTAATATATGAACAATGGCATTGACTTTATAATTGTGAAATAAAAAAATCAGTGTAACTGTCACAGTATTCATAAACTTTGAAAAAATATTTTTACTTGGAGGCCGCCATTTTTTTGCGTCAGAATCCGTGATGTCAAATGGTTGCGACCTAAACCTGTTCTCTTTCGCAACAGCGAAGCACACACATTTTCCATATATAACAGTAAAATATGACACGTTGTAACAGTCGTTACCAATCAGGGTATTTATTGACTGGGGTTGACCAGACCACTAGGGGGAAACCTTGAGTCATCTGAGGCAGTATAAATTAAGACAGAGAGAAAGAGTTCTAAAGCTACCACATGGCAGAGTTTGCTGTGCTGCTTATGTCCCATTTGAGAAATTCCAGAGTTTGCTGCTCAAATGTGAGTTCTTGGTTATGTCTTGATTTGGGTTGTGACATGTTATGTACTAGCAGACCTTAATACGGATGAAAGATGTATGCTTATGTTTGTGTACTGGTTTTTTTTGTAGGGGATTTTGTACGGTAGGATGCATATAATAGATCTGAGTTACTGGGTTCGGGACTCAAGGAGAATCTTGTAAAGTTGATCTATGGATGTACTTTGATTACAGGCAAGATGAGAAAAAGTCTCTACAGTGGCTATTATCTACTCTTGATCTGTGTGGATGCTTAAAGACTCTTGTGAACCAAGTCTGTGGGAATGCTTAAAGACTCTTGTGAACCAAGCCTGTGTGGATACTTAAAGACCTTTGTGAAACTTGGGCATTTTCCCAAAGGGGCTTATGAATTGCTGAGATTGATGTGGGACAAATGTTAATCTGAGAAACCCAATGTTTGTGTGTTAATTAAAGGGGTTGTATCTGAAACTTAATCCTGACCTAACTCATTTACTAGTAAAATACGAATCCCCATGTATTTATTAATGTGATCAGTGCAAGGTAGCCGAGCAGGTTATAACGTAAAACATAAGATCAGATATACAAACACACAGGGACAGTAGGTGGCGGTATGTCCTCTTGACACAAGCCAGCCTGCCAGCCATGAAAGAAGAACGCGTTCAGTAGACGTCTGTTCAAGGTGAGCGTGCATTAAATCATAGCTTTAAAGTACCGCCTTTGAGATATTTAAGACAATTTAAGACATCAGCATCCGCCATAATCGTATACTTTATACATTATGAGAATATACTGATAAACACAATAATAATGCTTGCGGTTTGGTTATTTATTCTGTATTAGAGCACACGTGAATATTAGCCCCCGTCAGCTAATGACCGAGGGAGAGAAGACAATAACGTTAGGCTACTGGTGTTGAAAAATCAACATCAAAAAGTCAAAATCTGGATAAAATGCATTGTATAATGGCTAAATCATTGTGTATATGATAAATTCGAAATGATTTTGGTTATTAATATGCATGTTTGTGTTGTTTCTGACAAACAATATTAAAATGTAGGAAAATACACCAAATAGCATCTTTATTTTCTTTCTTTCTTCTTTTAGCATTATATAAAAGGAGGAGCGATCACAGTAAAGGACGAGAGAGAACCAGGCCTGGACTTTACATTATGTTTTATTATGTGTGACCGGCAGTCAACCGTGAGGGAGCCAGCATTTTACTTTCGTTTTGTTGTTTGTTTATTTTATTAAAGTTTTGTTGTTCAACGTTTGCCGGTACCCTCCTCCTTCTTCCTTGCTGTGAACATTGTTACACATATATATATACAGTATATATATTATCCTACAGCACCTTATATTTACTGAAGAACTGATTAGTGTGTCGGTGTTTAGTTTGGCTGCCTAGCTGTGCGTGCAACCAGTTTACGTCATCGAAAAAGAACATGGCGGCCTCCTTAGGTTAAAATGAGTATTACATTTAGGGTTTTTTTAAGAACTGAAAATATTTGATGCATTTCTAACGACAAATGCTAGTAGTGTAAGGCTATTACAACGCATTAAGCCATACATCTCTCTATACACCGGGTTCCCTTTAAAGCTGTTAATGTTGAAATGAATGTATGTTCAGTGCAGGTTTAGAGATAAGGGCATTTTGCACATTTTCCTTCATTATATTGTTGTCAACCATTGTTATGCCATCGTATAGATATGAAAAACCATCTATTCATATTTTTAGATATTTAATTGTCTGGACCTCGGCTGGTAAGGAAGGTTCGTTTACTGGACCTCAAGCTATTTTAGTTGAAGACTCCTGGTATACATCATGTATAGTTTTACCGCACTATATAGCCAGTTTACTAAATATTCTGGAATATTGGTGAAATACACATTTTTTGTCTTTTTTGTTTGTTTTTCCTGTTTTAAGCTACAATTCTTTAATCACTTTTACCAGGGACGAATTGCTTAACATTAAGCAATGCCCTTCTATCAATCTTTTCCCTAATTTTGAAAATTCAGA